>NW_021822543.1:398782-441282 GCF_901001165.1 Salmo trutta
CCCCCTCCCTCCCATCCCTCCCCCACCTCCCTCCCATCCCCCCTCCCTCCCATCCCTCCATCCCCCCTCCCTCCTACCCCCCTCCCATCCCCCTCCCTCCATCCCCCCTCCCTCTAGGTGGATGAGCGGGCCCTAAGGGACATTATGGAGATGGGGTTTGATAAGGAGGATGCTCGTCAGGCCCTGATGGACAACAACAACAACATGGAGGTGGCTCTCAACAGTCTACTGACGGGGACCTTCAAACCCCCCCCACCCCCCGAGGAACCGAGCAGACCCCCACCCAGAGGTAAGCCCTGTTCCCATCCCTCCCCCACCGAGGTAAGCCCTGTTCCCATCCCTCCCCCACCCAGAGGTAAGCCCTGTTCCCATCCCTCCCCCACCGAGGTAAGCCCTGTTCCCATCCCTCCCCCACCCAGAGGTAAGCCCTGTTCCCATCCCTCCCCCCACCGAGGTAAGCCCTGCTCCCATCCCTCCCCCACCCAGAGGTAAGCCCTGTTCCCATCCCTCCCCCCACCCAGAGGTAAGCCCTGTTCCCATCCCTCCCCCACCCAGAGGTAAGCCTGTTCCCATCCCTCCCCCACCCAGAGGTAAGCCCTGCTCCCATCCCTCCCCCACCCAGAGGTAAGCCCTGCTCCCATCCCTCCCCCACCCAGAGGTAAACCCTGTTCCCATCCCTCCCCCACCCAGAGGTAAGCCCTGTTCCCATCCCTCCCCCACCCAGAGGTAAGCCCTGTTCCCATCCCTCCCCCACCCAGAGGTAAGCCCTGTTCCCATCCCCCCCCCACCCAGAGGTAAGCCCTGTTCCCATCCCCCCCACCCAGAGGTAAGCCCTGCTCCCCCCCCCCCCCCTTCCCCCGAGGAACCCAACAGACCCCCACCCAGAGGTAAGCCCTGCTCCCCCCCACCCAGAGGTAAGCCCCTCCCTGAAGAGATGCTTAAACACATGACCTACGACTACGTAATAACTATAGCATCCCATTGATAATGTGACTTTTCTGCTGTGTCTGTTTCCTCCATGCAGCAGACAGAGGAAGGGGTCGTGGCCGGGGTCGGGGGAGGTCCAGTAGGTTTGGGGGTGAGGATGAGGAGGAGGGAGCAGGAGGAAGACCGTCAGGACCCAGCACTCTGTTTGACTTCCTGGAATCCAAGATGGGGAGCTTCTCTCTACAAGGTACAGTTAGGGGTCCTTCCTTTACCAATAGTCTTCTCCCTACAAGGTACAGTTAGGAGTCCTTCCTTTACCAATAGTCTTCTCTCTACAAGGTACAGTTAGGGGTCCTGTCCTTCCTTTACCAATAGTCTTCTCTCTACAAGGTACAGTTAGGGGTCCTTCCTTTACCAATAGTCTTCTCTCTACAAGGTACAGTTAGGGGTCCTTCCTTTACCAATAGTCTTCTCCCTACAAGGTACAGTTAGGGGTCCTTCCTTCCTTTACCAATAGTCTTCTCTCTACAAGGTACAGTTAGGGGTCCTTCCTTTACCAATAGTCTTCTTCCTACAAGGTACAGTTAGGGGTCCTGTCCTTTACCAATAGTCTTCTCCCTACAAGGTACAGTTAGGGGTCCTTCCTTTACCAATAGTCTTCTCCCTACAAGGTACAGTTAGGGGTCCTTCCTTTCCAATAGTCTTCTCTCTACAAGGTACAGTTAGGGGTCCTTCCTTTACCAATAGTCTTCTCCCTACAAGGTACAGTTAGGGGTCCTTCCTTTACCAATAGTCTTCTCTCTACAAGGTACAGTTAGGGGTCCTTCCTTTACCAATAGTCTTCTCCCTACAAGGTACAGTTAGGGGTCCTTCCTTTACCAATAGTCTTCTCCCTACAAGGTACAGTTAGGGGTCCTTCCTTTACCAATAGTCTTCTCCCTACAAGGTACAGTTAGGGGTCCTTCCTTTACCAATAGTCTTCTCCCTACAAGGTACAGTTAGGGGTCCTTCCTTTACCAATAGTCTTCTCCCTACAAGGTACAGTTAGGGGTCCTTCCTTTACCAATAGTCTTCTCCCTACAAGGTACAGTTAGGGGTCCTTCCTTTACCAATAGTCTTCTCCCTACAAGGTACAGTTAGGGGTCCTGTCCTTCCTTTACCAATAGTCTTCTCCCTACAAGGTACAGTTAGGGGTCCTGTCCTTCCTTTACCAATAGTCTTCTCCCTACAAGGTACAGTTAGGGGTCCTTCCTTTACCAATAGTCTTCTCCCTACAAGGTACAGTTAGGGGTCCTTCCTTTACCAATAGTCTTCTCTCTACAAGGTACAGTTAGGGGTCCTTCCTTTACCAATAGTCTTCTCTCTACAAGGTACAGTTAGGGGTCCTTCCTTTACCAATAGTCTTCTCCCTACAAGGTACAGTTAGAGGTCCTTCCTTTACCAATAGTCTTCTCCCTACAAGGTACAGTTAGGGGTCCTGTCCTTCCTTTACCAATAGTCTTCTCTCTACAAGGTACAGTTAGAGGTTCTGTCCTTCCTTTACCAATAGTCTTCTCCCTACAAGGTACAGTTAGGGGTCCTGTCCTTCCTTTACCAATAGTCTTCTCTCTACAAGGTACAGTTAGAGGTTCTGTCCTTCCTTTACCAATAGTCTTCTCCCTACAAGGTACAGTTAGAGGTCCTTCCTTTACCAATAGTCTTCTCCCTACAAGGTACAGTTAGGGGTCCTGTCCTTCCTTTACCAATAGTCTTCTCTCTACAAGGTACAGTTAGAGGTTCTGTCCTTCCTTTACCAATAGTCTTCTCCCTACAAGGTACAGTTAGGGGTCCTTCCTTTACCAATAGTCTTCTCTCTACAAGGTACAGTTAGGGGTCCTTCCTTTACCAATAGTCTTCTCTCTACAAGGTACAGTTAGAGGTTCTGTCCTTCCTTTACCAATAGTCTTCTCTCTACAAGGTACAGTTAGGGGTCCTTCCTTTACCAATAGTCTTCTCTCTACAAGGTACAGTTAGAGGTTCTGTCCTTCCTTTACCAATAGTCTTCTCTCTACAAGGTACAGTTAGAGGTTCTGTCCTTCCTTTACCAATAGTCTTCTCTCTACAAGGTACAGTTAGAGGTTCTGTCCTTCCTTTACCAATAGTCTTCTCCCTACAAGGTACAGTTAGGGGTCCTTCCTTTACCAATAGTCTTCTCTCTACAAGGTACAGTTAGGGGTCCTTCCTTTACCAATAGTCTTCTCTCTACAAGGTACAGTTAGAGGTTCTGTCCTTCCTTTACCAATAGTCTTCTCTCTACAAGGTACAGTTAGAGGTTCTGTCCTTCCTTTACCAATAGTCTTCTCTCTACAAGGTACAGTTAGAGGTTCTGTCCTTCCTTTACCAATAGTCTTCTCCCTACAAGGTACAGTTAGGGGTCCTTCCTTTACCAATAGTCTTCTCTCTACAAGGTACAGTTAGGGGTCCTTCCTTTACCAATAGTCTTCTCCCTACAAGGTACAGTTAGGGGTCCTTCCTTTACCAATAGTCTTCTCTCTACAAGGTACAGTTAGGGGTCCTGTCCTTCCTTTACCAATAGTCTTCTCTCTACAAGGTACAGTTAGAGGTCCTTCCTTTACCAATAGTCTTCTCTCTACAAGGTACAGTTAGGGGTCCTGTCCTTTAACAATAGTCTTCTCCCTACAAGGTACAGTTAGGGGTCCTTCCTTTACCAATAGTCTTCTCCCTACAAGGTACAGTTAGGGGTCCTGTCCTTCCTTTACCAATAGTCTTCTCTCTACAAGGTACAGTTAGGGGTCCTTCCTTTACCAATAGTCTTCTCCCTACAAGGTACAGTTAGGGGTCCTGTCCTTCCTTTACCAATAGTCTTCTCTCTACAAGGTACAGTTAGGGGTCCTTCCTTTACCAATAGTCTTCTCTCTACAAGGTACAGTTAGGGGTCCTGTCCTTTAACAATAGTCTTCTCCCTACAAGGTACAGTTAGGGGTCCTTCCTTTACCAATAGTCTTCTCCCTACAAGGTACAGTTAGGGGTCCTTCCTTTACCAATAGTCTTCTCTCTACAAGGTACAGTTAGGGGTCCTGTCCTTCCTTTACCAATAGTCTTCTCCCTACAAGGTACAGTTAGGGGTCCTTCCTTTACCAATAGTCTTCTCCCTACAAGGTACAGTTAGGGGTCCTTCCTTTACCAATAGTCTTCTCTCTACAAGGTACAGTTAGGGGTCCTTCCTTTACCAATAGTCTTCTCTCTACAAGGTACAGTTAGGGGTCCTTCCTTTACCAATAGTCTTCTCTCTACAAGGTACAGTTAGGGGTCCTTCCTTTACCAATAGTCTTCTCTCTACAAGGTACAGTTAGGGGTCCTTCCTTTACCAATAGTCTTCTCTCTACAAGGTACAGTTAGGGGTCCTGTCCTTCCTTTACCAATAGTCTTCTCCCTACAAGGTACAGTTAGGGGTCCTTCCTTTACCAATAGTCTTCTCCCTACAAGGTACAGTTAGGGGTCCTGTCCTTCCTTTACCAATAGTCTTCTCTCTACAAGGTACAGTTAGGGGTCCTTCCTTTACCAATAGTCTTCTCTCTACAAGGTACAGTTAGGGGTCCTTCCTTTACCAATAGTCTTCTCTCTACAAGGTACAGTTAGGGGTCCTTCCTTTACCAATAGTCTTCTCCCTACAAGGTACAGTTAGGGGTCCTTCCTTTACCAATAGTCTTCTCTCTACAAGGTACAGTTAGGGGTCCTTCCTTTACCAATAGTCTTCTCCCTACAAGGTACAGTTAGGGGTCCTTCCTTTACCAATAGTCTTCTCCCTACAAGGTACAGTTAGGGGTCCTGTCCTTCCTTTACCAATAGTCTTCTCCCTACAAGGTACAGTTAGAGGTTCTGTCCTTCCTTTACCAATAGTCTTCTCTCTACAAGGTACAGTTAGGGGTCCTTCCTTTACCAATAGTCTTCTCCCTACAAGGTACAGTTAGGGGTCCTTCCTTTACCAATAGTCTTCTCCCTACAAGGTACAGTTAGGGGTCCTGTCCTTCCTTTACCAATAGTCTTCTCCCTACAAGGTACAGTTAGAGGTTCTGTCCTTCCTTTACCAATAGTCTTCTCCCTACAAGGTACAGTTAGGGGTCCTTCCTTTACCAATAGTCTTCTCCCTACAAGGTACAGTTAGGGGTCCTTCCTTTACCAATAGTCTTCTCTCTACAAGGTACAGTTAGGGGTCCTTCCTTTACCAATAGTCTTCTCCCTACAAGGTACAGTTAGGGGTCCTTCCTTTACCAATAGTCTTCTCTCTACAAGGTACAGTTAGGGGTCCTTCCTTTACCAATAGTCTTCTCTCTACAAGGTACAGTTAGGGGTCCTGTCCTTCCTTTACCAATAGTCTTCTCTCTACAAGGTACAGTTAGAGGTCCTTCCTTTACCAATAGTCTTCTCTCTACAAGGTACAGTTAGGGGTCCTGTCCTTCCTTTACCAATAGTCTTCTCCCTACAAGGTACAGTTAGGGGTCCTGTCCTTCCTTTACCAATAGTCTTCTCCCTACAAGGTACAGTTAGGGGTCCTTCCTTTACCAATAGTCTTCTCCCTACAAGGTACAGTTAGGAGTCCTTCCTTTACCAATAGTCTTCTCTCTACAAGGTACAGTTAGGGGTCCTGTCCTTCCTTTACCAATAGTCTTCTCCCTACAAGGTACAGTTAGGGGTCCTGTCCTTTACCAATAGTCTTCTCCCTACAAGGTACAGTTAGGGGTCCTTCCTTTACCAATAGTCTTCTCCCTACAAGGTACAGTTAGGGGTCCTTCCTTTACCAATAGTCTTCTCTCTACAAGGTACAGTTAGGGGTCCTTCCTTTACCAATAGTCTTCTCCCTACAAGGTACAGTTAGGGGTCCTTCCTTTACCAATAGTCTTCTCCCTACAAGGTACAGTTAGAGGTCCTTCCTTTACCAATAGTCTTCTCTCTACAAGGTACAGTTAGGGGTCCTGTCCTTCCTTTACCAATAGTCTTCTCCCTACAAGGTACAGTTAGGGGTCCTGTCCTTCCTTTACCAATAGTCTTCTCCCTACAAGGTACAGTTAGGGGTCCTGTCCTTCCTTTACCAATAGTCTTCTCCCTACAAGGTACAGTTAGAGGTCCTTCCTTTACCAATAGTCTTCTCCCTACAAGGTACAGTTAGGGGTCCTGTCCTTCCTTTACCAATAGTCTTCTCCCTACAAGGTACAGTTAGAGGTCCTTCCTTTACCAATAGTCTTCTCCCTACAAGGTACAGTTAGGGGTCCTGTCCTTCCTTTACCAATAGTCTTCTCCCTACAAGGTACAGTTAGAGGTCCTTCCTTTACCAATAGTCTTCTCCCTACAAGGTACAGTTAGGGGTCCTTCCTTTACCAATAGTCTTCTCTCTACAAGGTACAGTTAGGGGTCCTTCCTTTACCAATAGTCTTCTCTCTACAAGGTACAGTTAGAGGTCCTGTCCTTCCTTTACCAATAGTCTTCTCCCTACAAGGTACAGTTAGGGGTCCTTCCTTCCTTTACCAATAGTCTTCTCTCTACAAGGTACAGTTAGAGGTCCTGTCCTTCCTTTACCAATAGTCTTCTCCCTACAAGGTACAGTTAGGGGTCCTGTCCTTCCTTTACCAATAGTCTTCTCCCTACAAGGTACAGTTAGGGGTCCTTCCTTCCTTTACCAATAGTCTTCTCCCTACAAGGTACAGTTAGAGGTCCTTCCTTTACCAATAGTCTTCTCCCTACAAGGTACAGTTAGGGGTCCTTCCTTTACCAATAGTCTTCATCAGGGTTGTTGGCTACAGTTGAAAGGTGTTGGTTTTAACAATAAAGAAGTGTCTCTACTTCACTTTGCTCCTGAATTCATGCACCTTGGTGGGAGAGTGAGGTAGAATCAGGGATCGTTCCCTCCCTCTATCTTTATCCCGTTGTGTCTGCTTTCAACCTGATATTTTCACAAAGCACATAGCAGTTTGTTACATCTATTTGTGACATTTATTGAAAAGGGGGAATTTTCAGATAATAATTTTCTTCATCCTGTTTGTCTTTCTGATTCACACTCTTTTTTTCCAGCATCAAAGATTAACTGTCATTCAAAATTCCTTCAAATATTGTACATTTTTATAAGAAATATATATTTTTAAAGAAATGGTGTGGTGTAAATCTGTGTTGGAGTGGTTAACTCTCCCAGCTCCAGCTCCATGGACATGTTCCGTTCCCCTCTGGAGAGCAGGGTTCAACCTCCATGTCCAGCTTTCACACTTCTGTTTCCTCTCAATATTTAACCCTCTTTGTTTCTGATCCATCTGTCATCAAACAAATCAAATAGGTCAGGATTAAAACACATGTTAATACAGAGCTCCACACTGTCTAGTCCTGTAGTCCTGTCTCTAGTCCTGTAGTCCTGTCTCTGGTGTTATAGTCTCTGGTGTTATAGTCTCTGGTCCTGTAGTCCTGTCTCTGGTGCTGTAGTCTCTGGTGCTGTAGTCTCTGGTGTTATAGTCTCTGGTGTTGTAGTCTCTGGTGCTGTAGTCTCTGGTGTTGTAGTCTCTGGTGCTGTAGTCTCTGGTGTTATAGTCTCTGGTGTTATAGTTTCTGGTGCTGTAGTCTCTGGTCCTGTAGTCCTGTCTCTGGTGTTATAGTCTCTGGTGTTATAGTCTCTGGTGCTGTAGTCTCTGGTGTTATAGTCTCTGGTGTTATAGTCTCTGGTGCTGTAGTCTCTAGTCCTGTAGTCCTGTCTCTGGTGTTATAGTCTCTGGTGTTATAGTCTCTGGTGTTATAGTCTCTGGTGCCGTAGTCCTGTCTCTGGTGTTATAGTCTCTGGTGTTATAGTCTCTGGTGTTATAGTCTCTGGTGTTATAGTCTCTGGTGTTGTAGTCTCTGGTGTTGTAGTCCTGTCTCTGGTGTTGTAGTCTCTGGTGTTGTAGTCTCTGGTGTTATAGTCTCTGGTGTTATAGTCTCTGGTGTTATAGTCTCTGGTGTTGTAGTCTCTGGTGTTGTAGTCCTGTCTCTGGTGTTGTAGTCTCTGGTGTTATAGTCTCTGGTGCTGTAGTCTCTGGTGTTATAGTCTCTGGTGTTATAGTCTCTGGTGTTGTAGTCTCTGGTGTTGTAGTCTCTGGTGCTGTAGTCTCTGGTGCTGTAGTCTCTGGTGCTATAGTCTCTGGTGTTGTAGTCTCTGGTGTTGTAGTCTCTGGTGTTGTAGTCTCTGGTGTTGTAGTCTCTGGTGTTATAGTCTCTGGTGCTGTAGTCTCTGGTGTTATAGTCTGGTGCTGTAGTCCTGTCTCTGGTGTTATAGTCTCTGGTCCTGTAGTCCTGTCTCTGGTGTTATAGTCTCTGGTGCTGTAGTCTCTGGTGCTGTAGTCTCTGGTGCTGTAGTCTCTGGTGCTGTAGTCTCTGGTGTTGTAGTCTCTGGTGTTGTAGTCTCTGGTGTTATAGTCTCTGGTGCTGTAGTCCTGTCTCTGGTGTTATAGTCTCTGGTGCTGTAGTCTCTGGTGTTATAGTCTCTGGTGTTATAGTCTCTGGTGTTGTAGTCTCTGGTGTTGTAGTCTCTGGTGTTGTAGTCTCTGGTGTTATAGTCTCTGGTGTTATAGTCTCTGGTGTTATAGTCTCTGGTGCTGTAGTCCTGTCTCTGGTGTTATAGTCTCTGGTGCTGTAGTCCTGTCTCTGGTGCTGTAGTCCTGTCTCTGGTGCTGTAGTCCAGTCTCTGGTGTTGTAGTCCTGTCTCTGGTGTTGTAGTCCTGTCTCTGGTGTTATAGTCTCTGGTTGTATAGTCTCTAGTCCTGTAGTCCTGTCTCTGGTGCAGTAGGCCTGTCTCTGGTGCTGTAGTCTCTGGTGATGTAGTCTCTGGTGCTGTAGTCTCTGGTGCTGTAGTCCTGTCTCTGGTGCTGTAGTCTGGTGCTGTAGTCTCTGGTGCTGTAGTCTCTGGTGCTGTAGTCTCTGGTGCTGTAGTCTCTGGTGTTATAGTCTCTGGTGCTGTAGTCCTGTCTCTGACGCCGTCATCCTGTCTCTGGTGCTGTAGTCTCTGGTGCTGTAGTCTCTGGTGCTGTAGTCTCTGGTGCTGTAGTCTCTGGTGCTGTAGTCTCTGGTGCCGTCGTCCTGTCTGGTGCCGTCGTCCTGTCTCTGGTGCTGTAGTCTCTGGTGCTGTAGTCTCTGGTGCCGTAGTCTCTGGTGCCGTAGTCTCTGGTGTTGTAGTCTCTGGTGCTGTAGTCCTGTCTCTGGTGCTGTAGTCTCTGGTGCTGTAGTCTCTGGTGCTGTAGTCCTGTCTCTGGTGCTGTAGTCTCTGGTGCTGTAGTCTCTGGTGCCGTCGTCCTGTCTCTGGTGCTGTAGTCTCTGGTGCTGTAGTCTGGTGCTGTAGTCCTGTCTCTGGTGCTATAGTCGTCCTGTCGTCCTGTCCTCTCCTCTGGTGGTTATAGTGAGGAGCCAGCCAGATGGTCTGTGTGTCTCTCTACAGAGGGTATTAAGCTGTATAAAACAGTGCTGCCGTTAGTTAAGTCTCTGACATCAGTGGGTAGGCATGGGGACAAACTGACATATGGTTCACCACAGAGGGGAAATGGACACAGCCAACAGAGAGGGATGGGTTTCATTTCCTGCCTTTCATGAGGGGAAGTTACTGTTTGATGTTTGGGCTCATTTCACGTATTTAGATGTTTGAAACCAGAGTTTGGGATCATGCCATTTTTACTGAACTCTGGCATTGATGTTCGTTTCCCCCTTCTTTGTTTATATACGGTATATAATGACGTTTGTTTCGATTTTATTTGTATTTGTTTCTCAGGTCTCCAATTAAAAGACAGTATCTAGAATTGAAGCATGGGTGTGTGTACACGTCAGGGATGGGACCAATGGACAATTTTGCTTAACGTTTAATCTGCATTTTTCTACATATAATTTTCTGTTAAAACGATACAAAAAAATCTGAAAATTCCACGTCAATTTACAATGCAGAATAATGATCCTATTAATTCACGATGCAGAATAATTAATTCACGATGCAGAATAATGATCCTATTAATTCACAATGCAGAATAATTCATTCACGATGCAGAATAATTCATTCACGATGCAGAATAATTCATTCACGATGCAGAATAATTCATTCACGATGCAGAGTAATTCATTCACGATGCAGAATAACTCATTCACAAGGCAGAATAATGATCCTATTAATTCACGATGCAGAATAATTCATTCACGATGCAGAAGAATTCATTCACGATGCAGAAGAATTCATTCACGATGCAGAAGAATTCATTCACGATGCAGAAGAATTCATTCACGATGCAGAAGAATTCATTCACGATGCAGAATAATTCATTCACGATACAGAATAATGGTCCTAATAAGAACAACTAGGTCCAGACAGTGAAGTTCTGTCTCCCTCAGTCATATCCCCTTGAAAGCTCCTCTGCTACGGTGTGTTTGTGTGTCTGTGAGGGAACACGACAGCTGTTTAAATGCCAACACCAAACCTCTGGAGATGGATTCGAGGCGCCCGGCTGAACGGGTATTTTACTTGTCTGTAAAGGAAGGTCGCTTCTGAAGTGGGACTTTAACGTCCTTCACGAGGCGTCCAGAACTGTCCATCAAATTAATCTTGAGCTGCCTGTGGGATAAACAATCGTACAGCCTGCCTGCTGCGTGCTGCCTGCTGCCTGCCGCGTGCTGCCTGCCGCGTGCTGCCTGCCGCCTGCTGCCTGCCGCCTGCTGCCTGCCGCGTGCTGCCTGCTGCGTGCTGCCTGCCGCGTGCTGCCTGCCGCGTGCTGAGTGCTGCGTGCTGAGTGCTGCCTGCTGCGTGCTGCCTGCTGCGTGCTGCCTGCTGCCTGCCGCCTGCTGCGTGCTGCCTGCTCCTCTTTACATCGTGTTAAATACCATGACTTACCAATTTTATTTATTTTATTTCAACTTTATTTAACCAGGTAGGCCAGTTGAGAACAAGTTCTCAATTACAACTGCGCCCTGGCCAAGATAAAGCAAAGCAGTTCGACACAGAGTTACACATGGAATAAACAAAACATACAGTCAATAACGCAATAGAAACATCTATATACAGTGAGTGCAAATGTAGAAAGGAGACATTTAGTAGATAGAAAATACATCTTCCTCTAGGAATCTCCTCCTAAGATTCAGTATTTTTGAAACGGAGACTGATTAGTTGCCGTACTTCGGAGAACACAAACACTCACAGCAGGTCAGCCACCAGACAGGACGAACACAAACCGGGCAACTGGGCCGATCAGTATAGGCAGGTCAGCCACCAGACAGACAGAACCGGGCACCTGGGCCGATCAGTATAGGCAGGTCCAGCCACCAGACAGACAGAAACGGGCACTGGGCCGATCAGTATAGGCAGGTCAGCCACCAGCAGACAGAACCGGGCACTGGGCCGATCAGTATAGGCAGGTCAGCCACCAGACAGACAGAACCCCGGCACTGGGCCGATCAGTATAGGCAGGTCAGCCACCAGACAGACAGAAAACCGGGGCACTGGGCCCGATCAGTATAGGCAGGTCAGCCACCAGACAGACAGACAGAACGGGCACTGGGCCGTCAGTATAGGCAGGGTCAGCCACCAGACAGACAGAACCGTGCACTGGGTCCCGATCAGTATAGGCAGGGTCAGCCACCAGACACAGGAACTCGTGCACTGGGGCTCGATCAGATAGGCAGGTCAGCCACCAGACAGACAGAACCGGGCACTGGGCCGATCAGTATAGGCAGGTCAGACCACCAGACAGACAGAACCGGGCACTGGGCCGATCAGTATAGGCAGGTCAGCCACCAGACAGACAGACAGAACCGGGCACTGGGCCGATCAGTATAGGCAGGTCAGCCACCAGACAGACAGAACCGGGCACTGGGCCGTCAGTATAGGCAGGTTCAGCACCAGACAGACAGAACCGGGCACTGGGCCGATCAGTATAGGCAGGTCCAGCCACCAGACAGGACAGTCAGAACCGGTGCACTGGGCCGATCAGTATAGGCAGGTCAGTTACCAGACAGACAGAAACCGGGCACTGGGCCGATCAGTATAGGCAGGTCAGCCACCAGACAGACAGAACCGGGCACTGGGCCGATCAGTATCCGACAGAACCGGGCACTGGGCCGATCAGTATAGGCAGGTCAGCCACCAGACAGACAGAACCAGGCACTGGGCCGATCAGTATAGGCAGGTCCAGCCACCCAGACAGACAGAACCGTGCACTGGGCCGATCAGTATAGGCAGGTCAGCCACCAGACAGACAGAACCGGGCACTGGGCCGATCAGTATAGGCAGGTCAGCCACCAGACAGACAGAACCGGGCACTGGGCCGATCAGTATAGGCAGGTCAGCCACCAGACAGACAGAACCGTGCACTGGGCCGATCAGTATAGGCAGGTCAGCCACCAGACAGACAGAACCGGGCGCTGGGCCGATCAGTATAGGCAGGTCAGCCACCAGACAGACAGAACCGTGCACTGGGCCGATCAGTATAGGCAGGTCAGCCACCAGACAGACAGTCAGAACCGTGCACTGGGTCTATCTATCAGTATAGGCAGGTCAGCCACCAGACAGACAGAACCGGGCACTGGGCCGATCAGTATAGGCAGGTCAGCCACCAGACAGACAGAACCGGGCACTGGGTCTATCTATCAGTATAGGCAGGTCAGCCACCAGACAGACAGAACCGGGCACTGGGTCTATCTATCAGTATAGGCAGGTCAGCCACCAGACAGACCTAGTGCACGGTTCTGACTGTCTATCTATTGGCAAACAAAAACAACATTTTGTTGAAATGTTTAAACGTTTGACACCCTGTGTGTGTGTGAAATCTTTTTCTCTGGGTTTCTCCTCCAGAGCCAAAGAGCCAGTCCTCTCAGAGGCATCATGATGGTAAGATGACGTTCCCCCCGAACCACCAGTCCCAGGACAGGTACCCCCAACGCAGCGACAGCCGCAACGACAGGTCAGACAGTAGGAATGACTGGTCCAGGAACGACAGATCACGGAAGGAGAGAAACGAGAGGAACGATAGATCAGACTTCAGGAACGATAGGAACGACAGACCACCTCGCTTCCAGAGGGATAGTGACAAGGACTTCCCTAAACCTGGCCACGACCCCTCCATCACCACATCCACCCCTTCCTCAGCTCCAGTCTCAGCTCCAGCAGGGGGCCAGCAGGGCCAGGAGAGAGCCCAGGACAGAGGCCAGGAAAGGGGCCAGACACAGGAGAAGGCCCCTCCTGGTGGTGGAGGAGGGTCCGAGAGGTGGAGAGAGGCCCAGAATGAGAGACAAGCAGCCAGGGAGGCCAGAGGACAGGCATCAGTGTTCTGCCCTGCTACGTACCCCGCCCCTGGCCAGCGGAACAGAGAACCCAGAGAAGGAACCCAGGGGGATCCTTCTGGTTCTGGAACCTTCCAGCAGGGAATCAGAGTAGGTTCTAGTTTTGGTTCCGGAGGGTTCCAGAACCAAAGTCGGAGAGAGCAGCACTCGGTACCTGATCTGTCGTTTAATAAGAGAGGAGGAGGAGGAGGAGGAGGAGGAGGAGGAGGAGGAGGAGGAGGAGGAGGAGGAGGGATGAAGCAGAACAACGGGCCTGCACCAGCTGCCTCTAAACCGGTCCAGCACCAGACAGAGTCCAGTTCTAACTGTGTATCAGAACCTAAAGGGGTCCAGAGATCTGACAGCAGAGCAGACAACAGGTATGGATACTGGATTAGACTTGATTATGAATGGTGTCTCGTCAAATCAAATCAAGTGTTATTGGTCACATACACATGGTTACCAGGTGTTAATGTGAGTGTAGTGAAATGCTTGTGCTTCTAGTTCTGACAGTGCAGTAATATCTAACAAGTAATCTAACAATTCCACAACAACTACCTTAATACACACAAATCTAAGTAAAGGATTGGAACAAGAATATATAAATATATGGATGAGCGATGGCTGGACGGCATAGACAAGATGCAGTAGTATAGTATAGTATACAGTATAAACATATGAGATGAGTAATGTAAGATATATAAACATTATATAAAGTGGCATTGTTTGAATGGATATTTGATTACAATGTGCGAGGTTTGACTGTTATCTCATGTGTCTGCAATGGTTTTCATTCTTGTACGGTGATGTGTGCATTCTGGGATGTACAGTAAAGTTGTGTTGTGTTGTAGAGCTGAGCCCAACAGCAGAAGGAGAGGAGGGGGGAAGTCCCACAGGGAAAGGCCTAACTCTGACAACTCTGACCGTTACCGGGACAACGGACCGTCGTGGGCGGGGCAAGAGGAGGACTGTAGCGCCGGGACGCAGGACTGGGGCGTGTCCCGTGGGGAGTCTCGTCCAGTGAAAGGCCAAGTGGGCGGCGGCCCAGGCTCGGGTCCACACCTCCAAAACGGTGACTCGTCGACGGAACACCGGACAGGGCCAATCAAACAACAGAACTACTCCTCTGGTCCCGCCCCCAGGGAGAGGGAGGAGCCACACAACAGGAACAGCACTAACCCCGCCCATAACAACTCCAACACCGCCCCTAAGAAGAGGTCAGGGCAGGTCAAAGGGCAGAGGTCAGACCAGGGGCAGGTTGGGTCCATGGAGCCTCAAGGCCTGGGGAACTTGAAACCAGGAGACCAGGTTCTAGCGCTCTACTGGGAAGACAACAAGGTACAATTATATTAACACTGGACTCATGGTTAGATAGATGGAAGGATGACAATTATATTAACACTGGACTCATGGTTAGATAGATGGAAGGATGACAATTATATTAACACTGGACTCATGGTTAGATAGATGGAAGGATGACAATTATATTAACACTGGACTCATGGTTAGATAGATGGAAGGATGACAATTATATTAACACTGGACTCATGGTTAGATAGATGGAAGGATGACAATTATATTAACACTGGACTCATGGTTAGATAGATGGAAGGATGGCAATCACCTCACCTCTGTGTGTAGTTCTACAGGTCCAGGATAGATGCTGTGTATAATAACACCTCTGTGTGTAGTTCTACAGGTCCAGGATAGATGCTGTGTATAATAACACCTCTGTGTGTAGTTCTACAGGTCCAGGATAGATGCTGTGTATAATAACACCTCTGTGTGTAGTTCTACAGGTCCAGGATAGATGCTGTGTATAATAACACCTCTGTGTGTAGTTCTACAGGTCCAGGATAGATGCTGTGTATAATAACACCTCTGTGTGTAGTTCTACAGGTCCAGGATAGATGCTGTGTATAATAACACCTCTGTGTGTAGTTCTACAGCTCCAGGATAGATGCTGTGTATAATAACACCTCTGTGTGTAGTTCTACAGGTCCAGGATAGATGCTGTGTATAATAACACCTCTGTGTGTAGTTCTACAGGTCCAGGATAGATGCTGTGTATAATAACACCTCTGTGTGTAGTTCTACAGGTCCAGGATAGATGGCTGTGTATAATAACCCTCTGTGTGTAGGTCTAGCAGGTCCAGGATAGACGCTGTGTATAATAACACCTCTGTGTGTAGTTCTACAGGTCCAGGATAGATGCTGTGTTATAATAACACCTCTGTGTGTAGTTCTACAGGTCCAGGATAGATGCTGTGTATAATAACACCTCTGTGTGTAGTTCTACAGGTCCAGGATAGATGCGTGGTATAATAACACCTTCTGTGTGTAGTTCTACAGGTCCAGGATAGATGCTGTGTATAATAACACCTCTGTGTGTAGTTCTACAGGTCCAGGATAGATGCTGTGTATAATAACACCTCTGTGTGTAGTTTCTACAGGTCCAGGATAGATGCTGTGTATAATAACACCTCTGTGTGTAGTTCTACAGGTCCAGGATAGATGCTGTGTATAATAACACCTCTGTGTGTAGTTCTACAGTCCAGGATAGATGCTGTGTATAATAACACCTCTGTGTGTAGTTCTACAGGTCCAGGATAGATGCTGTGTATAATAACACCTCTGTGTGTAGTTCTACAGGTCCAGGATAGATGCTGTGTATAATAACCCCTCTGTGTGTAGTTCTACAGGTCCAGGATAGATGCTGTGTATAATAACACCTCTGTGTGTAGTTCTACAGGTCCAGGATAGATGCTGTGTATAACAACACCTCTGTGTGTAGTTCTACAGGTCCAGGATAGATGCTGTGTATAATAACACCTCTGTGTGTAGTTCTACAGGTCCAGGATAGATGCTGTGTATAATAACACCTCTGTGTGTAGTTCTACAGGTCCAGGATAGATGCTGTGTATAATAACACCTCTGTGTGTAGTTCTACAGGTCCAGGATAGATGCTGTGTATAATAACACCTCTGTGTGTAGTTCTACAGGTCCAGGATAGACGCTGTACATCCCTCTGGTCTCACAGCGGTCGTGGTCTTTACTGAGTATGGAAACTGTGAGGAGGTCCTTCTACACAACATCAGACCTGTCAACAAGGACTTCTGGGTAAGTATCTATGGACTACAGTTGCTCTGTCTCAACTCACCTTTCCGTGATTCCTCACGTCCTCTCTCCTCTCCAGCTTCTCAACCGTATTGGAGGAGAATGTCCAAGGTCCCTCCCCCCAACCCCTAGACCGTCTCCTCTAATGTGTTTTAGAGAAGGAGGAGAGGAGAGAGGATGTAAGGAAACAAGGAAAGACTCATTGAGAAATGAGCCTAAAGAAAGTCCTTGTTTCCGTCTGAGATCACGCTACGTGTTCAGTTGTGAATAACACCGACTTATACGACCAGGAAGACCTCGATCAGCTGGTTCTAATATCATCTCAGAAACCAGGGTCTGTGTTCACAGTGTCTTGAGCCAGAGGGCAGATCTAGGATCAGGTCCTGCCTGTGAAAATAGAATCTTATTGAGTACGATGTTAAAAGGCCAAACTGATGGTAGATCTGTATGTGTGGTAGCAGAAGGAAGAGGAGGGGTTAGAGTACCGGCGCGGGGGAGACGGGCAGCCTCGGACCACCACGAGGACGCGGCCCACGGTCCAGTATTACCAGCCGCCCAGGGCCAGGGACTGACTGACTGATCACATCATGACTGAGTTACGGTACGGACACAACACCTGTACTACACCACATGACTGAGTTACGGTACGGACACAACACCTGTACTACACCACATGACTGAGTTACGGTACGGACACAACACCTGTACTACACCACATGACTGAGTTACGGTACGGACACAACACCTGTACTACACCACATGACTGAGTTACGGTACGGACAGGTTACACCTGTACTACACCACATGACTGAGTTACGGTACGGACACAACACCTGTACTACACCACATGACTGAGTTACGGTACGGGCAGGTTACACCTGTACTACACCACATGACTGAGTTACGGTACGGACACAACACCTGTACTACACCACATGACTGAGTTACGGTACAGACACAACACCTGTACTACACCACATGACTGAGTTACGGTACGGACACAACACCTGTACTACACCACATGACTGAGTTACGGTACGGACACAACACCTGTACTACACCACATGACTGAGTTACGGTACAGACACAACACCTGTACTACACCACATGACTGAGGTTACGGTACGGACACAACACCTGTACTACACCACATGACTGAGTTACGGTACGGACACACACCTGTACTACACCACATGACTGAGTTACGGTACGGACACAACACCTGTACTACACCACATGACTGAGTTACGGTACGGACAGGTTACACCTGTACTACACCACATGACTGAGTTACGGTACGGACACAACACCTGTACTACACCACATGACTGAGTTACGGTACGGACACAACACCTGTACTACACTACATGACTGAGTTACGGTACGGACACAACACCTGTACTACACCACATGACTGAGTTACGGTACGGGCAGGTTACACCTGTACTACACCACATGACGGAGTTACGGAGTACGGACACAACACCTGTACTACACCACATGACTGAGTTACGGTACGGACACAACACCTGTACTACACTACATGACTGAGTTACGGTACGGACACAACACCTGTACTACACCACATGACTGAGTTACGGTACGGACACAACACCTGTACTACACCACATGACTGAGTTACGGTACGGACACAACACCTGTACTACACCACATGACTGAGTTACGGTACGGACAGGTTACACCTGTACTACACCACATGACTGAGTTACGGTACGGACACAACACCTGTACTACACCACATGACTGAGTTACGGTACGGACACAACACCTGTACTACACCACATGACTGAGTTACGGTACGGACAGGTTACACC
Source organism: Salmo trutta (assembly GCF_901001165.1). NCBI lineage: Eukaryota > Metazoa > Chordata > Actinopteri > Salmoniformes > Salmonidae > Salmo > Salmo trutta. The sequence goes on from NW_021822543.1 coordinate 416,959, forward strand.
TGTACTACACCACATGACTGAGTTACGGTACGGACACAACACCTGTACTACACCACATGACTGAGTTACGGTACGGACAGGTTACACCTGGACCCCTGGCCAGGTAAACACTATAGCAGGTTAGTCCCAAATGGCCCTCTATTCCCTCGATAGTGCGCTTCTGTTGACCAGATTGCTACGGGTTAGTCCTACGGGCCCTGGTCTAAAGTAGTGTACTGTATAGGAAATGTAGTGCCATTTTGGACACATACCATTTTCTGAGAACCAACACGCTGACCGTTCATACTAGATCCCTCCCTCCCTCCCTCCCTCCCTCCCTCCCTCCCTCCCTCCCTCCCTCCCCACAGTTAGTCAGTCCCTCCCTCCCTCCCTCCCTCCCTCCCTCCCTCCCTCCCCACAGTTAGTCAGTCCCTCCCTCCCTCCCTCCCTCCCCACAGTTAGTCAGTCCCTCCCTCCCTCCCCACAGTTAGTCAGTCCCTCCCTCCCTCCCTCCCTCCCTCCCTCCCTCCCTCCCTCCCTCCCTCCCCACAGTTAGTCAGTCCCTCCCTCCCTCCCTCCCTCCCCACAGTTAGTCAGTCCCTCCCTCCCTCCCCACAGTTAGTCAGTCCCTCCCTCCCTCCCTCCCTCCCTCCCTCCCCACAGTTAGTCAGTCCCTCCCTCCCCACAGTTATCAGTCCCTCCCTCCCCTCCCTCCCTCCCTCCCTCCCTCCCTCCCTCCCTCCCCACAGTTAGTCAGTCCCTCCCTCCCCACAGTTAGTCAGTCCCTCCCTCCCTCCCTCCCTCCCTCCCTCCCTCCCTCCCTCCCTCCCCACAGTTAGTCAGTCCCTCCCTCCCCACAGTTAGTCAGTCCCTCCCTCCCTCCCTCCCTCCACACTGTTAGTCGGTAGCTTTCCCGAGGGCCTTATCGTCAAGTAAACAGCCCCAGGGAGCAAACAGCAGCCGTTACCGTGGTTACCAGCGCTCCGTGACGATAATATGAAAGGTAGGTTTGTGTGTTTATTGACAGAGAGATGGTAACTCCCCAAGGCTGAATGATCTTGGACAAAGCAGTGTGAACTGAACACAGGGGTTGATGGTGGTTTTGACAAGGTGAACTGACTCTCTGTCTGTTTCCTTTTCCCCTCAGACGGAGTCCGCGAAGGATCCCAGAGGTCCACGCATCTGACCTCAAAAAACACATCTTTCTTCACTCGGGTTGCAAAATTCCAGCAAGTTTCCCAGAATTCCTGGTTGGAGGATTCCACGTCCTTATTGTTCCCTCCTGATCCCATCAAAATCTTTCAACTGTGGATTTCAGAAAAAAACGGACTTTTGGGAAAGTTAGTGGGATTTTGCAGTCCTTCTCTCCTCTTCACCAAATACACGATGACAACTCTTCCTCTGTGTTCACTTGGGTCTCCATATCAACAAGTGTGAAACATTCAGGAAAAGGGCTTGTTGCTCAAAGATGCTGACAACAAGGACTCTAGTTAACAAACTTTGTAAAGCGCACAGCCACTGTACATGGGGAAGATTTGTAAAATAGTTTATTGTTAGACTAATAAAAATGCTGCTCCTGTATTTCTCAGGTTTTTATTTGTCTGATTTGAAATCTCTTTTCCTATGAACACTCTCATGTTGCACCATGTTGCTCTCTGTCAGCTCAGTCTGTTACTACAGTCCATGTGTTCCTCTCTGTCAGCTCAGTCTGTTACTACAGTCCATGTGTTCCTCTCTGACAGCTCAGTCTGTTACTACAGTCCATGTGTTCCTCTCTGTCAGCTCAGTCTGTTACTACAGTCCATGTGTTCCTCTCTGACAGCTCAGTCTGTTACTACAGTCCATGTGTTCCTCTCTGTCAGCTCAGTCTGTTACTACAGTCCATGTGTTCCTCTCTGACAGCTCAGTCTGTTACTACAGTCCATGTGTTCCTCTCTGTCAGCTCAGTCTGTTACTACAGTCCATGTGTTCCTCTCTGACAGCTCAGTCTGTTACTACAGTCCATGTGTTCCTCTCTGACAGCTCAGTCTGTTACTACAGTCCATGTGTTCCTCTCTGACAGCTCAGTCTGTTACTACAGTCCATGTGTTCCTCTCTGACAGCTCAGTCTGTTACTACAGTCCATGTGTTCCTCTCTGACAGCTCAGTCTGTTACTACAGTCCATGTGTTCCTCTCTGACAGCTCAGTCTGTTACTACAGTCCATGTGTTCCTCTCTGACAGCTCAGTCTGTTACTACAGTCCATGTGTTCCTCTCTGACAGCTCAGTCTGTTACTACAGTCCATGTGTTCCTCTCTGTCAGCTCAGTCTGTTACTACAGTCCATGTGTTCCTCTCTGACAGCTCAGTCTGTTACTACAGTCCATGTGTTCCTCTCTGACAGCTCAGTCTGTTACTACAGTCCATGTGTTCCTCTCGTCTCTCAGGCAGCTCAAGCTCATTTGTAGCGTTCAGCGAAGCGGCTCAGAAGGGTAAGACGATCCGTCCTCCTGTAATAGAGACCGCTGGAGGAGAGATGTGGTTTTGCAGATTACGAAGGGAGCGAGAGCCGCAGCTCTTCAGCCATGATTGGACACAGAGCTATTTATATGGGACCCGCCGTGGACACGACTCCTCGTGCGTTTTAATGATTTTGTGCGTCCCAAATGTTACCGTATGCCTTGTAAAGTACACTGTTGATCTGAGTCCATATGAATAGGGTGCTATTTGGGATACATCCATTTGAAACAATCTCCTCAGAGGAGGAGGTTAAGGTTTGAGAGGTCCACTGGACAGAGGAGGTTAAGGTTTGAGAGGTCCACTGGACAGAGGAGGTTAAGGTTTGAGAGGTCCACTGGACAGACGAGGTTAAGGTTTGAGAGGTCCACTGGACAGAGGAGGTTAAGGTTTGAGAGGTCCACTGGACAGAGGAGGTTAAGGTTTGAGAGGTCCACTGGACAGAGGAGGTTAAGGTTTGAGAGGTCCACTGGACAGAGGAGGTTAAGGTTTGAGAGGTCCACTGGACAGAGGAGGTTAAGGTTTGAGAGGTCCACTGGACAGAGGAGGTTAAGGTTTGAGAGGTCACCCACAGATCCACTGGACAGAGGAGGTTAAGGTTTGAGAGGTCACCCACAGATCCACTGGACAGACGAGGTGAAAGTTTGAGAGGTCACCTGTTATTCTATATTCCCCAGCTTGATGCAGCTCCATCAGAGCATAGATGAATAATAGATAGGCAGTAATATGGAAACCTATCTAGCAGGATGGATAGATGGATGGATGGATGCATAGATAGATGGACAGACAGACAGACAGACAGACAGACAGACAGACAGACAGACAGACAGACAGACACAGACAGACAGACAGACAGACAGACAGACAGACAGACAGACAGACAGACAGACAGACAGACAGACAGACAGACAGACAGACAGACAGACAGACAGACAGACAGACAGATAGTGCTGAAAGTGGAGTGGCGCTGACAGAAGATCCACTGTTACAGATGAGCTGTTTAAAAGGAAGAAGGCTTGCTTGGTTGGAGACGGTAGTGAGTTGGGAGGAATTGATTCCTCTTGTCATTGAATGCAGGGCCCTAGTTGCCTACTCTACTAACTCGTTAATAGAACTTCGGCAGGGAGCAGTTGTGTTGTCAAATACAATAGTGAACACTAGCCTTGATTGAATTTAATACTATGACTCATAGAATTAGAATACTAGAATGGATATGAAAGGTTCTATGACTCATAGAATTAGGAATTAGAATACTAGAATGGATATGAAAGGTACTATGTGTCATAGAATTAGAATACTAGAATGGATATGAAAGGTATTATGACTCATAAAATTAGAATACTAGAATGGATATGAAAGGTATTATGACTCACAGAATTAGAATACTAGAATGGATATGAAAGGTACTATGACTCATAGAATTAGAATACTAGAATGGATATGAAAGGGTACTATTGTCATAGAATTAGAAATCTAGAATGGATTGAAAGGTATTGACTCATAGAATTAGAATACTAGAATGGATATGAAAGGTATTATGACTCATAGAATTAGAATACTAGAATGGATATGAAAGGTACTATGACTCGAGAATTAGAATACTAGAATGGATATGAAGGTACTATGTGTCATAGAATTAGAATACTAGAATGGATCTGAAAGGTAATTGGGATATGAAAGGTTCTATGACTCATAGAATTAGGAATTAGAATACTAGAATGGATATGAAAGGTACTATGAGTCATAGAATTAGAATACTAGAATGGATATGAAAGGTATTATGACTCATAGAATTAGAATACTAGAATGGATATGAAAGGTACTATGACTCATAGAATTAGAATACTAGAATGGATATGAAAGGTACTATGACTCATAGAATTAGAATACTAGAATGGATATGAAAGGTACTATGACTCATAGAATTAGAATACTAGAATGGATATGAAAGGTACTATGACTCATAGAATTAGGAATTAGAATATTAGAATGGATATGAAAGGTACTATGACTCATAGAATTAGAATACTAGAATGGATATGAAAGGTATTATGACTCATAGAATTAGAATACTAGAATGGATATGAAAGGTACTATGAGTCATAGAAATCGAATACTAGAATGGATATGAAAGGTACTATGAGTCATAGAATTAGAATACTAGAATGGATATGAAAGGTACTATGACTCATAGAATTAGAATACTAGAATGGATATGAAAGGTACTATGAGTCATAGAATTAGAATACTAGAATGGATATGAAAGGTGTTATGACTCATAGAATTAGAATACTAGAATGGATATGAAAGGTACTATGTGTCATAGAATTAGAATACTAGAATGGATATGAAAGGTACTATGACTCATAGAATTAGAATACTAGAATGGATATGAAAGGTACTATGTGTCATAGAATTAGAATACTAGAATGGATATGAAAGGTACTATGTGTCATAGAATTAGAATACTAGAATGGATATGAAAGGTACTATGAGTCATAGAATTAGAATACTAGAATGGATATGAAAGGTACTATGAGTCATAGAATTAGAATAGTAGAATGGATATGAAAGGTACTATGACTCATAGAATTAGAATACTAGAATGGATATGAAAGGTACTATGTGTCATAGAATTAGAATACTAGAATGGATATGAAAGGTACTATGAGTCATAGAATTAGAATACTAGAATGGATATGAAAGGTACTATGAGTCATAGAATTAGAATAGTAGAATGGATATGAAAGGTACTATGACTCATAGAATTAGAATACTAGAATGGATATGAAAGGTACTATGAGTCATAGAATTAGAATACTAGAATGGATATGAAAGGTACTATGAGTCATAGAATTAGAATAGTAGAATGGATATGAAAGGTACTATGAGTCATAGAATTAGAATAGTAGAATGGATATGAAAGGTACTATGACTCATAGAATTAGAATACTAGAATGGATATGAAAGGTACTATGACTCATAGAATTAGAATACTAGAATGGATATGAAAGGTACTATGAGTCATAGAATTAGAATACTAGAATGGATATGAAAGGTACTATGACTCATAGAATTAGAATACTAGAATGGATATGAAAGGTACTATGAGTCATAGAATTAGAATAGTAGAATGGATATGAAAGGTACTATGACTCATAGAATTAGAATACTAGAATGGATATGAAAGGTACTATGACTCATAGAATTAGAATACTAGAATGGATATGAAAGGTACTATGAGTCATAGAATTAGAATACTAGAATGGATATGAAAGGTACTATGACAGAATAAAAGGTCAGGGAGGTGGTCAACCATGATCAGCCAGTGTGAATAAGTCATGGCACACTGGCTGACCAGTTTTTTTAAATGTAGATGTTCCAAAGATGCACATCAGTGGCTTGTATGAGGCCTGGAAATGCTAAACGTGTTTGTTTATTAACGGTCGATTCCTGTTCATTCGGTAAGTATTCAGACCCCTTCCCTTTTCCACATTTTGTCACCACAGTTGACAGTGCATGTCAGAGCAAAAACCAAGCCATTTAGGTCGAAGGAATTGTCCGTAGAGCTCCGAGACAGGATTGTGTCTGGATTTCTGTAGCATTGAAGGTCCCCAAGAACACAGTGGCCTCCATCATTCTTAAATGGAAGAAGTTTGGAACCACCAAGACTCTTCCTAGAGCTGGCTGCCGGGCCAAACAGAGCAATCAGGGGAGAAGGGCCTTGGTCATGGAGGTGACCAAGAACCCAATGGTCACTCTGACAGAGCTCGAGAGTTCCTCTGTGGAGATGGGAGAACCTTCCAGAAGGACAACCATCTCTGCAGTATTCCACTAATCAGGCCTTTATTGTAGAGTGGCCAGACAGAAGCCACTCCTCAGTAAAAGGCACATGATAGCCCGCTTGGAGTTTGCCAAAAGGCACCTAAAGGACTCTCACACAATGAGAAACAAGATTCTCTGGTCTGATGAAACCAAGATTAAACTCTTCTGCCTGAATGCCAACCGTCACATTTGGAGGAAACCTGGTACCATTAATACAGTGAAGTATGGGGATGGCAGCATCCTGCTGTGGGGATGTTTTTCAGTGGCAGGGACAGGGAGACTAGTCAGGATCGAGTGAAAGATGAACGGAGCAAAGTACAGAGGGATCCTTGATGAAAACCTGCTCCACTGCGCTCAGGACCTCAGAATAGGGCGAAGGTTTACCTTCAAACAGGACAACGACCCTCAGGACACAGCCAAGACAATGCACGAGTGGCTTCGGGAGAAGTCTCTGAATGTCCTTGAGTGGCCCAGCCAAAGCCCGGACTTGAACCCGATCGAACATCTCTGGAGAGACCTGAAAATAGCTGTGCAGCGACGCTCCAGATCCAACCTGACAGAGTTTGAGAGGATCTGCAGAGAAGAATGCTCACAGCGTTCCAGAAGGACAACAATCTCTGCAGCATTCCACTTATCAGGCCTTTATGGTAGAATGGTAGATGTTTCTTTTATGTTCCTACATCAGTTAAAGACAGGAAATGCATCTCCTTTGCCTGGTTCTGCCATTCAATTCAATTAGACTGGTTTGGATTTCTCCCTCAACACAACGGCTGTAGTTTTCATACCATTCTGGAACTGAGGGTTTATGACATAGTCCCTCCAGTAATTCTATAGGATCTCTATGGGGAGAATAACATCCGTATGGAATCAACCTGGAACCCCAGATTTGACGTTTTAGAACAGCTGATTCTAGAGACCATTGTCTTTAGGTGTGTATGTGACACAGTTTAAACTCAAATGGGATGTTTGACTAACAAATCCTCTTGTCCAGCTAACAGGTAAATACATGAAGGTTTTCTGTAAACAAGTGGTTTATCAGAGTCTTTTTCACAGATGCTCAGGTGTCAAAAGACTTAATAGCCAGTAAATAAAGTGATAAACACTGTCACAGTAGAAGGTAAATAAAGTGATAAACACTGTCACAGTAGCCAGTAAATAAACTGATAAACACCGTCACAGTAGAAGGTAAATAAACTGATAAACACCGTCACAGTAGAAGGTAAATAAACTGATAAACACCGTCACAGTAGAAGGTAAATAAACTGATAAACACCGTCACAGTAGAAGGTAAATAAACTGATAAACACTGTCACAGTAGAAGGTAAATAAACTGATAAACACTGTCACAGTAGAAGGTAAATAAACTGATAAACACTGTCACAGTAGAAGGTAAATAAACTGATAAACACCGTCACAGTAGAAGGTAAATAAACTGATAAACACTGTCACAGTAGAAGGTAAATAAAGTGATAAACACCGTCACAGTAGAAGGTAAATAAACTGATAGACACTGTCACAGTAGAAGGTAAATAAACTGATAAACACTGTCACATTAGAAGGTAAATGAACTGATAAACACCGTCACAGTAGAAGGTAAATAAACTGATAAACACTGTCACAGTAGAAGGTAAATAAAGTGATAAACACCGTCACAGTAGAAGGTAAATAAACTGATAAACACTGTCACAGTAGAAGGTAAATAAACTGATAAACACTGTCACAGTAGAAGGTAAATAAACTGATAAACACCGTCACAGTAGAAGTAAATAAACTGATAAACACTGTCACAGTAGAAGGTAAATAAACTGATAAACACTGTCACAGTAGAAGGTAAATAAACTGATAAACACTGTCACAGTAGAAGGTAAATAAACTGATAAACACGTCATAGTAGAAGGTAAATAAACTGATAAACACTGTCACAGTAGAAGGTAAATAAACTGATAAACACCGTCACAGTAGAAGGTAAATAAACTGATAAAACACCGTCACAGTAGAAGGTAAATAAACTGATAACACCGTCACAGTAAGAAGGTAAATAAACTGATAAACACTGTCACAGAAGAAGGTAAATAAACTGATAAACACTGTCACAGTTAGAAGGTAATAAACTGATAAACACTGTCACAGTAGAAGGTAAATAAACTGTAGAAACACCGTCACAGTAGAAGGTAAATAAACTGATAAACACTGTCACAGTAGAAGGTAAATAAACTGATAAACACCGTCACAGTAGAAGGTAATAAACTGATAAACACCGGCACAGTAGAAGGTAAATAACTGATAACACTGTCACAGTAGAAGGTAAATAAACTGATAAACACCGTCACAGTAAAGGTAAATAAACTGATAAACACGGTCACAGTAGAAGGTAAATAAACTGATAAACACCTGTCACAGTAGAGAGGTAAATAAACTGATAAACACTGTCACAGTAGAAGGTAATAAAGTGATAAACACCGTCACAGTAGAAGGTAAATAAACTGATAGACACTGTCACAGTAGAAGGTAAATAACTGATAAACACTGTCACAGTAGAAGGTAATGAAACTGATAACACCGTCACAGTAGAAGGTAAATAAACTGATAAACACTGTCACAGTAGAAGGTAAATAAACTGATAAACACCGTCACAGTAGAAGGTAAATAAACTGATAAACACTGTCACAGTAGAAGGTAAATAAACTGATAAACACTGTCACAGTAGAAGGTAAATAAACCTGATAACACCGTCACAGTAGAAGGTAAATAAACTGATAAACACCGTCACAGTAGAAGGTAAATAAACTGATAAACACCTGTCACAGTAGAAGTAAATAAACGGATAAACACTGTCACAGTAGAAGGTAAATAAACTGATAAACACTCATAGTAGAAGGTAAATAACCTGATAAACACTGTCACAGTAGAAGGTAAATAAACTGATAAACACCTGTCACAGTAGAAGGTAAATAAACTGATAAACACCGTCCACAGTAGAAGGTAAATACACTGATAAACACCGTCACAGTAGAAGTAAATAAACTGATAAACACCGTCACAGTAGAAGGTAATAAAACTGATAAACACTGTCACAGTAGAAGGTAAATAAACTAGATAAACACCGTCACAGTAGAAGGTAAATAAACTGATAAACACTGTCACAGTAGAAGGTAAATAAACTGATAAACACTGTCACAGTAGAAGGTAAATAAACTGATAAACACCGTCACAGTAGCGAGTAAATAAACTGATAAACACTGTCACAGTAGAAGGTAAATAAACTGATAAACACTGTCGCAGTAGAAGGTAAATAAACTGATAAACACATCATTTACTCTGGATGAGAAGCAGGAACCAGTATGTTCCCAGGGTCAGATGGGATTTCATTTACTCTGGATGAGAAGCAGGAACCAGTATGTTCCCAGGGTCAGATGGGATTTCATTTACTCTGCATGAGAAGCAGGATCCAGTATGTTCCCAGGGTCAGATGGGATTTCATTTACTCCGGATGAGAAGCAGGAACCAGTATGTTCCCAGGGTCAGATGGGATTTCATTTACTCTGGATGAGAAGCAGGAACCAGTATGTTCCCAGGGTCAGATGGGATTTCATTTACTCCGGATGAGAAGCAGGAACCAGTATGTTCCCAGGGTCAGATGGGATTTCATTTACTCCGGATGAGAAGCAGGAACCAGTATGTTCCCAGGGTCAGATGGGATTTCCATCAGATTGAAAAGGGATTTGTTTGCTGCTTTTCCAGGAAGTGTGGTAGAAATGTGTTCTAATAGATGTCTAATACACCCCCCCCCCCCCCCACCACCATACTGCGTACTCCCTGCTTTTCCTCCAGCGCTGGTTCTCCATCCAGGCAGCGAGGAGTATTTAATGATGTTCTCCCTACAGTGCTGCAGTGTACTGGGCCCATCCTCTCTCTCTCTCTCTCTCTCTCTCTCTCTCTCTCTCTGTCTCTCTGTCTCTCTGTCTCTGTCTCTCTCTCTCTCCCCCCCTCTCTTTCTCTCTCCCCCTCACTCACTCACTCACTCACTCAGTCACTCACTCATTCTCTGGGACCATCACACAAATGCACACAGTCCGTCCGATCCCACATCACCCAGAAGAAATCTGTTAGAGAAGCATTGGAGACCCTCCGAGACCCTCCGAGACCCTCCGAGGCCCTCCGAGACCCTCCGAGACCCTCCGAGGCCCTTGCCTCTAATCTGTCTCTGCTCTCGTCTCCCAGCTGGCGACTTCCCAGTCAAGCTTCGAGCCTTTGTCTGGCCGCGTCCCAAGTGGCACCCTATTCCCTATAGTGTGCACACATTTCGACCGGAGCCCTATGGACCCTGGTCAACAGTAGTGCACTACACACTGTAGGTAATGGGGTGCTATTTCAGCCTCACTCTCAGAAGCTCTGACACTCTTACTCTGTACTGCTGGGTATTCACTGGTCCCTGTGACACACACACACACACACACACACACACACACACACACACACACACACAGAGTGAGTGAACGGAGGTGGGGGGCATCTAAAGAGAGGCCCTTTAGTGTTTCAGCCCTGGGGTTCCCAGCTAGTCGAGCCTCTCCCACAGTCCCCTCTTGGAACCCGATAAGCTTTGCTAACAGACGGAGGAATGCCTTCCTGGCTTTGAGAGAAAGAGGGGAAACCCCCCCCACCCCTTACAACCTCCTCCCTCCATCCGTCGCTCCGTCCCTATCCACATCTATTGGATATTATTTCATCAGTCTGACCTCTCCTCCTCTCCTCCTCCTCTCCTCCTCTCCTCCCCTCGCCTCCTCTCCTCCCCCTCTCCTCCCCCTCTCCTCCTCTCCTCCTCTCCTCCCCCTCTCCTCCTCTCCTCCCCCTCGCCTCCTCTCCTCCCCCTCTCCTCCCCCTCTCCTCCTCTCCTCCTCTCCTCCCCCTCTCCTCCTCTCCTCCCCCTCCTCCTCCTCTCCTCCCCCTCGCCTCCTCTCCTCCTCCTCTCCTCCTCTCCTCCCCCTCTCCTCCCCCTCTCCTCCTCTCCTCCCCCTCGCCTCCTCTCCTCCTCTCCTCCCCCTCTCCTCCTCTCCTCCTCCTCTCCTCCCCCTCGCCTCCTCTCCTCCTCCTCTCCTCCTCTCCTCCCCCTCTCCTCCCCCCTCTCCTCCTCTCCTCCTCCCCTCGCCTCCTCTCCTCCTCTCCTCCCCCTCTCCTCCTCTCCTCCTCCTCTCCTCCTCTCCTCCTCTCCTCCCCCTCTCCTCCTCTCCTCCTCTCCTCCCCCTCTCCTCCTCTCCTCCTCTCCTCCTCTCTCCCCCTCTCCCCTCTCCTCCCCTCTCATCCCCCTCCTCCTCCTCTCCTCTCCTCCTCTCATCCTCTCTCCTCTCATCTCCCCCTCCCCTCTCTATCCCCCCTCTCCTCCTCTCCTCCTCTCCTCCTCTCATCCCCCTCTCCCTCCTATTCACAGCAGCTCTTCAGTAGCAGCACAGTGGAGACCGTGATATCTGACCCTGTAGTGTGGACTAACGGTGTCCTTTCTCTCCGTCTAAACCTTCCCCTCTCCCTCCTCGTCCTCTCCCTCTAAACCTTCCCCTCTCCCTCCTCGTCCTCGTCCTCTCCCTCTAAACCTTCCCCTCCTCGTCCTCTAAACCTTCCCCTCTCCCGCCTCGTCCTCTCCCTCTAAACCTTCCCGTCTCCCGCCTCGTCCTCGTCCTCTAAACCTTCCCCTCTCCCGCCTCGTCCTCGTCCTCTAAACCTTCCCCTCTCCCTCCTCGTCCTCTCCCTCTAAACCTTCCCCTCTCCCGCCTCGTCCTCTCCCTCTAAACCTTCCCCTCTCCCTCCTCATCCTCGTCCTCTCCCTCTAAACCTTCCCCTCTCCCACCTCGTCCTCTCCCTCTAAACCTTCCCCTCTCCCGCCTCGTCCTCGTCCTCTAACCCTCCCTCCCTGTCTCCCCTCTCACCCTCCCTCCCTCCCTCCCCCCTCTCCCTCCCTGTCTCCCCTCTCCCCCTCACTCCCTCGTTCCCCCTTCTCCCTCCCTGTCTCCCCTCTCACCCTCCCTCCCTCGTTCCCCTTCTCCCTCCCTCCCTCCCCTCTCCCCCTCTCCCTCCCTCCCCCTTCTCCCTCCCTGTCTCCCCTCTCACCCTCCCTCGTTCCCCTTCTCCCTCCCTGTCTCCCCTCTCCCCCTCTCCCTCCCTCCCCCTTCTCCCTCCCTGTCTCCCCTCCCCCTCTCCCTCCCTCCCTCCCTCCCCCCTGTTCCTCCCTGTCTCCCCTCTCCCCCTCTCCCTCCCTCCCCCTTCTCCCTCCCTGTCTCCCCTCCTCCCCTCCCTCCCCCTTCTCCCTCCCTGTCTCCCCTCTCCCCTCCCTCCTTCTCTCCCTCCCTGTCTCCCCTCTCCCTCCCTCCCCCTTCTCCCTCCCTGTCTCCCCTCTCACCCTCCCTCCCTCCCTCCCCCTCTCCCTCCCTGTCTCCCCTCTCCCCCTCACTCCCTCGTTCCCCCTTCTCCCTCCCTGTCTCCCCTCTCACCCCTCCCTCCCTCGTTCCCCCTTCTCCCTCCCTCCCTCCCCTCTCCCCCTCTCCCTCCCTCCCCCTTCTCCCTCCCTGTCTCCCCTCTCCCCCTCACTCCCTCGTTCCCCCATTCTCCTCCCTCCCTCCCCTCTCCCCCTCTCCCTCCCTCCACCTCTTCTCCCTCCCTGTCTCCCCTCTTACCCTCCCTCCCTCGTTCCCCTTCTCCCTCCCTGTCTCCCCTCTCCCCCTCTCCCTCCCTCCCCCTTCTCCCTCCCTGTCTCCCCTCCCCCTCTCCCTCCCTCCCCTCCCCCCTGTTCCTCCCTGTCTCCCTCTCCCCCTCTCCCTCCCTCCCCCTTCTCCCTCCCTGTCTCCCCTCTCCCCTCCCTCCCCCTTCTCCCTCCCTGTCTCCCCTCTCCCCTCCCTCCCCCTTCTCCCTCCCTGTCTCCCCTCTCCCCTCCCTCCCCCTTCTCCCTCCCTGTCTCCCCTCTCCCCCTCCCTCCCCCTTCTCCCTCCCTGTCTCCCCTCTCACCCCCCTCCCTCCCTCCCCCCCTCATCCCTCCCTGTCTCCCCCCTCTCCCCCTAACGCCCTCGTTCGCCCCCCATCTCCCTCCCTGTCTCCCCTCTCACCCTCCCTCCCTCGTTCCCCCTTCTCCCTCCCCTCCCTCCCCTCTCCCCCTCTCCTCCCTCCCCCCTTCTCCCTCCCTGTCTCCCCTCTCCCCTCACTCCCTCGTTCCCCCTTCTCCCTCCCTGCCTCCCCTCTCCCCCCCTCTCCCTCCCTCCCCCTTCTCCCTCCCTGTCTCCCCTCTCCCCCTCACTCCCTCGTTCCCCCTTCTCCCTCCCTGTCTCCCCTCTCCCCCTCTCCCTCTGTGTTTGAAATTCACTGCTCGACTGAGGGACCGTACAGATAACTGTATGTGTGGGGATACAGAGATGAGGTACATTTAGACTCCTGAACTCATTTAGACATGGCAAAACAAAGTGGTTGAATACTTATTGATTCAAGACATTTCAGCTTTGAATTTCTTATTAATTTATAAAAATGTGTCAAAACATATAACCTACAGGTTATAGTAAACTATCTGTTCAGATCCCAGTCCTACCTACAGGTTATAGTAAACTATCTGTTCAGATCCCAGTCCTACCTACAGGTTATAGTAAACTATCTGTTCAGATCCCAGTCCTACCTACAGGTTATAGTAAACTATCTGTTCAGATCCCAGTCCTACCTACAGGTTATAGTAAACTATCTGTTCAGACCCCAGTCCTACCTACAGGTTATAGTAAACTATCTGTTCAGATCCCAGTCCTACCTACAGGTTATAGTAAACTATCTGTTCAGATCCCAGTCCTACCTACAGGTTATAGTAAACTATCTGTTCAGACCCCAGTCCTACCTACAGGTTATAGTAAACTTTCTGTTCAGATCCCAGTCCTACCTACAGGTTATAGTAAACTATCTGTTCAGATCCCAGTCCTACCTACAGGTTATAGTAAACTATCTGTTCAGATCCCAGTCCTACCTACAGGTTATAGTAAACTATCTGTTCAGATCCCAGTCCTACCTACAGGTTATAGTAAACTATCTGTTCAGATCCCAGTCCTACCTACAGGTTACCACAAAACCTCAGAGGTGCCTTATTGCTATTATAAACTAGTTACCAATGTAATTAGAGCAGTAAAGCCAATCAGCATTCAGGGCTCGAACCACCCAGTTTATAATATAATTAATGCGGGTTTGTTTGCCTTCGAGTGGCCTGAGTGCCAGGGAAGGCTTACTGTTGCTAGCTGTGGGGGAGGTGTGTGTGTGTGTGTGTGTGTGTGTGTGTGTGTGTGTGTGTGTGTGTGTGTGTGTGTGTGTGTGTGTGTGTGTGTGTGTGTGTGTGTGTGTGTGTGTGTGTGTGTGTGTGTGTGTGTGTGTGTGTGTGTGTGTGTGCGCGCGCGCGTGTCTGTGTGCTCGTGCGTGTGTGTGTCTGTGTGTGTCTGTGTGTGTGTGTGTGTGTGTGCGTCTGTGTGCGTGTGTGTGTATGTGTCTGTGTGTGTGTGTGTATGTGTCTCTGTGTGTGTGTCTCTGTGTGCGTGTGCGTGTGTGTGTGTGTGTGTGTGTGTGTGTGTGTGTGTGTGTGTGTGTGTATGTGTCCGTGTGCGTGTGCGTGTGTGTGTGTGTGTGTGTGTGTGTACACATGTACTCTGATAAACATGCCATCAGTAACCTCTTAGGCTTTTCTATCACGTTCAAATAGACCTCTATTTCCAAACTGTTATGATTTCAGGAGAGGAGTCTTTTGCTGAAGGACACAAGAGAGAAGGAATGAGGAAATGGCGGCTTAAAAAAAGATTAAAACTTTACATGGAATTATCAGGACAGGAAGTTTATATTTGCATTTATTATGGATCCCCATTAGCTGCTGCCAAAGCAGCAGCTACTCTTCCTGGGGTCCAGCAAAATGAAGGAAGTTTATACAATTAAAAAAAAAAAACATTACAATACATTGACAGATTTCACAACACACTGTGTGCCCTCAGGCCCCTACTCCACCACTACTGCTTGCGTCAGTTACTTGAAGTGGAATAGAGTTCCATGTAGTCATGTCTCTATGTAGTACTGTTCACCTCCCATAGTCTGTTCTGGACTTGGAGACTGTGAAGAGACCTCTTGTGGCATGTCTTGTGGGGTATGGATGGGTGTCTGAGCTGTGTGCCAGTAGTTTAGACAGACCTCTTGTGGTATGTCTTGTGGGGTATGGATGGGTGTCTGAGCTGTGTGCCAGTAGTTTAGACAGACAGCTCAGCGCATTCAACATGTCAATACCTCTCAGAAATACAAGTAGTGATGAAGTCAATCTTCTCCTCCACTTTGAACCAGGAGAGATTGACATGCATATTATTAATATTAGCTCTCTGGGTACATCCAAGGGCCAGCCGTGCTGCCCTGTTCTGAGCCAATTGCAATTTTCTTGAGTCCTTTTTTGTTGCACCTGACCACACGACTGAACAGTAGTCAAGGTGCGACAAAACTAGGGCCTGTAGGACCTGCCTTGTTGATAGTGTTGTTAAGAAGGTAGAAACTAGAGCCTGTAGGACCTGCCTTGTTGATAGTGTTGTTAAGAAGGTAGAAACTAGGGCCTGTAGGACCTGCCTTGTTGATAGTGTTGTTAAGAAGGTAGAAACTAGAGCCTGTAGGACCTGCCTTGTTGATAGTGTTGTTAAGAAGGTAGAAACTAGGGCCTGTAAGACCTGCCTTGTTGATAGTGTTGTTAAGACGGTAGAAACTAGGGCCTGTAAGACCTGCCTTGTTGATAGTGTTGTTAAGAAGGTAGAAACTAGAGCCTGTAGGACCTGCCTTGTTGATAGTGTTGTTAAGAAGGTAGAAACTAGGGCCTGTAGGACCTGCCTTGTTGATAGTGTTGTTAAGAAGGCAGAGCATCACTTTATTATAGACAGACTTCTCCCCATCTTAGCTACAACTGCATCAATATGTTTTGACCATGACAGTTTACAATCCAGGGTTACTCCAAGCAGTTTAGTCATCTCAACTTGCTCAATTTCCACATTATTTATTACAAGATTTAGTTGAGGTCTAGTGAGTGTTTTGTTCCAGATACAGTGCTTTTATTTTTTGAAATATTTAGGGCTAACTTATTCCTTGCCACCCACTCCGAAACTAACTGCATCTCTTTGTTGAGTGTTGCAGTCATTTCAGTCTCTGTAGTAGCTGACGTGTTTAGTGTTGAGTCATCCGCATACATAGACACTTTGGCTTTACCTAAAGCCAGTGGCATGTCGTTAGTAAAAAATAAAAAAGCAAGGGGCCTAAACAGCTGCCCTGGGGAATTCCTGATTCTAACTGGATTATGTTTGAGAGGCTTCCATTAAAGAACACCATCTGTGTTCTGTTAGACAGGTAACTCTTTATCCACATTATAGCAGGGGGTGTAAAGCCATTATAGCAGGGGGTGTAAAGCCATAACACATATGTTTTTCCAGCAGCAGACTATGATCCATAATGTCAAAAGTTGCACTGAAGTCTAACAAGACAGCCCCCACTATCATTTGATCATCAATTTATCTCAGCCAATCATCAGTCATTTGTGAAAGTGCTAAGCTTGTTGAGTGTCCTTCCCTATAAGCGTGCTGAAATTCTGTTGTCAATTTGTTTACTGTGAAATAGCATTTTATCTGTTCAAACACCATTTTTTCCAGAAGTTTACTAAGGGTTGGTAACAGGCTGATTGGTCGGCTATTTGAGCCAGTAAAGGGGGCTTTACTATTCTTGGGTAGCGGAATGACTTTAGCTTCCCTCCAGGCCTGAGGGCACACGCTCTCTAGTAGGCTTAAATTGAAGATGTGACAAATAGGAGTGGCAATATCGTCTGCTATTATCCTCAGTAATTTTCCATCCAAGTTGTCAGACCCTGGTGGCTTATCTTTGTTGATAGACAACAATACTTTTTTCACCTCTTCCACACTGACTTTACGGAATTCAAAAGTACGTTTCTTGTCTTTCATAATTTGGTCTGATATACTTGGATGTGTAGTGTCAGTGTTTGTTGCTGGCATGTCATCCCTACGTTTGCTTATCTTGCCAATGAAACAGTCATTAAAGTAGTTGGGCTTTGTGATGAATGAGCCATCTGATTTCAATGAATGAAGGAGCTGAGTTTTTAAGGTGCTCTAAAGATTTTTACTATCATTCTTTATATAATTTATCTTTGTTTCATAGTGTAGTTTATTTTTATTTTTATTTAGTTTAGTCACATGATTGATTTCTTAATTTTCTGTACGTTTTGCCAATCAGTTGGTCTGCCAGATTTATTTGCCATTCCTTTAGCCTCATCCTTCTCAACCATGCAATGTTTCAATTCCTCATCAATCCAAGAGGATTTAATAGTTTTTACAGTCGTTTTCTTAATCGGTGCTTATTAGTAACTGGAATAAGCAAATCCATAAATGCATCAAGTGCAGCATCTGGTTGATCCTCATTACACACCACAGACCAGCAAATATTATTTACATCATCAACAGAGGAATCACTACAAAACGTATTGTATGACCTCTTATACACTATATTAGGCCCAGCCTTTGGAACTTTGGTTTTCCTAGATATGGCTACTATATTGTTATCATTTCATCCTATGGATTTGGATACTGCTTTAAAAGCAAATATCTGCAGCGTTAGTAAAGATGTGATCAATACATGTTGATGATTTAATTCCTGTGCTGTTTGTAACTACCCTGGTAGGTTGACTTACAACCTAATCCTGGTTGTAGGCACTGGTCACAGTTTGAAGATTTTTCTTTGAGTGAGCAGCTTGATGAAAGCCAGTCAATATTTAAATCACACAGAAAATATACCTCCATGTTGATATCACATACATTTTCAAGCATTTCACATGTTATCCAGATACTGACTGTTAACACTTGGTGGTCAATAGCAGATTCCCACAAGAATGGTCTTCAGGTGAGGCAGATGAATCTGTAGCCATATTACTTCAACAGTATGAGATCGTCTCTAATCTTTACAGGAATGTGGTTCTGAATATGAACAGCAACACCTCCACCTTTGGTATTTCTGTCTTTTCTGTAGGTGTTATAACCATGTATTTCTACCACTGTATCATCAAAGTGAGTTTCAGAGATAGAATATGAATGTCATCTGTTACAAGCCAGTTATTGACTTGATGGACCTTGTTTCTTCGGCTACATATATTAATATAGGCTATTGTTAGCACTTTTCTGTGTTGCTTGATTGTTTTTACTGCTTTACTGGGAAGCTTATCAGAGGTCGACTTACTCATGTTATTTACATTGGAGCTGATAGCGCAGGGCGAGCTGCATAAAGTGGTCTTCCTACTATTGCACACTGCCTCAGTGCTAACAGTGTAACTCTGGTTTATAGTCTCATGATTACTGCTTACAATAGCTGTAGGATAAACAGATGTATTCGGTGCAATTAGTCGGTACATAAATTAAATGACTTACATTGTGTTTGCCAATGCCCCTAAGATCATGTACATTTGATGCAGCATTATGACGACTCATTGTAACAACGGTAGGGATTAACTGAGCTGGTCTTGGATCATTTACCAGTCATTGTTTCAACGCAGCCTTGAAATGAGTCCAGGAGACAAGATGATTTGGACTCTGTCGTTCCTGTAGAGTATCTTCTGTTTTCAGAAGGTGTCAATTCACCGTTCTACAGTTAAGAGGCCTAGCTACAATCTGTAACATGGTGAATTATCAGGACAGGAAGTTGAGAGGCCTGCTACAATCTGTAACATGGTGAATTATCAGGACAGGAAGTTGAGAGTCCTGCTACAATCTATAGCATGGTGAATTATCAGGACAGGAAGTTGAGAGGCCTAGCTACAATCTGTAGCATGGTGAATGATCAAGACAGGAAGTTGAGAGGCCGGCGACAATCTGTAGCATAGTAAATTATCAAGACAGGAAGTTGAGAGGCCTGCTACAATCTGTAACATGATGAATTATCAGGACAGGAAGTTGAGAGGCCGGCGACAATCTGTAGCATGGTGAATTATCAGGACAGGAAGTTGAGAGGCATAGCTACAATCTGTAGCATGGTGAATTATCAGGACAGGAAGTTGAGAGGCCTAGCTACAATCTGTAGCATAGTGAATTATCAGGACAGGAAGTTCAGAGGCCTACTGCAATCTGTAGCATGGTGAATTTTCAGGACAGGAAGTTGAGAGGCCTAGCTACAATCTGTAGCATGGTGTGTTTGCATAGCCTTTATATGTCCACGGTCGACCAGTCACACACTCTTGTCTATGTATGTGTGTGTGCTCAATTGCACGTGTTAGTGTCCGTGTGTGTGTTTGCAGGTGTGTGTGTGTGTGTGTGTGTGTGTGTGTGTGTGTGTGTGTGTGTGTGTGTGTGTGTGTGTGTGTGTGTGTGTGCAGATGCACATTATACCAAGAGAGGGTTGTTTGGAAATTGAAAGGAACCCAAGAATCAACATGACCAGCATCTGCTGCTGGCTGACTGACTGGTGGGCTGACTGGCTGACTGACTGGCTGACTGGCTGCTTGGCTGACTGGCTGGCTGGCTGACTGGCTGCTTGGCTGACTGACTGGCTGACTGGCTGCTTGGCTGACTGGCTGGCTGGCTGACTGGCTGCTTGGCTGACTGACTGGCTGACTGTTTGCCTGACTGTCCAACTGACTGACTGGCTGCTTGGCTGACTGACTGGCTGCCTGGCTGACTGACTGACTGACTGGCTGACTGGCTGACTGGCTGACTGGCTGCTTGACTGACTGGCTGACTGGCTACTTGGCTGACTGTCTGACTGGCTGACTGACTGACTGACTGACTGACTGGCTGACTGACTGACTGACTGGCTGACTGACTGGCTGCTTGGCTGACTGACTGACTGACTGGCTGCTTGGCTGCTTGGATGACTGACTGACTGACTGACTGACTGATTGACTGACTGGCTGGCTGACTGACTGACTGACTGGCTGGCTGACTGACTGACTGGCTGACTGGCTGACTGACTGACTGACTGACTGGCTGCTTGGCTGACTGACTGACTGACTGGCTGCTTGGCTGACTGACTGACTGACTGGCTGCTTGGCTGACTGACTGACTGACTGACTGGCTGCTTGGCTGACTGACTGACTGACTGACTGGCTGACTGACTGACTGACTGACTGACTGGCTGACTGACTGACTGACTAACATGCAGAATAAAATGTCACGGTGGTGTGGGATGGTAATGCTGATACTCTACATGCAAGACGACTGTCTGCTGATCTACAGAGAGAAGAAGAAGCACAACAACAGACAGTAACAGCAGACAGTAACAAAACAGCAGACAGTAACAAAACAACAGACAGTAACAGCAGACAATAACAAAACAACAGACGGTAACAGCAGACAGTAACAAAACAACAGACGGTAACAGCAGACAGTAACAAAACAACAGACGGTAACAGCAGACAGTAACAAAACAACAGACGGTAACAGCAGATAGTAACAAAACAACAGACAGTAACAAAACAACAGACGGTAACAACACAACAGACAGTAACAACACAACAGACAGTAACAACACAACAGACAGTAACAACAGACAGTAACAACACAACAGGCAGTAACAGCAGACAGTAACAAAACAACAGACAGTAACAACAGACAGTAACAACAGACAGTAACAAAACAACAGACAGTAACAAAACAACAGACAGTAACAACACAACAGATAGTAACAAAACAACAGACAGTAACAACACAACAGACAGTAACATCAGACAGTAACAAAACAGCAGACAGTAACAACACAACAGATGGTAACATCAGACAGTAACAAAACAACAGACAGTAACAGCAGACAGTAACAAAACAGCAGACAGTAACATAACAACAGACAGTAACAGCAGACAGTAACAAAACAACAGACAGTAACAGCAGACAGTAACAGCAGACAGTAACAAAACAGCAGACAGTAACATAACAACAGACAGTAACAGCAGACAGTAACAAAACAACAGACAGTAACAGCAGACAATAACAAAACAACAGACGGTAACAGCAGACAGTAACAAAACAACAGACGGTAACAGCAGACAGTAACAAAACAACAGACAGTAACAAAACAACAGACGGTAACAACACAACAGACAGTAACAACACAACAGACAGTAACAACAGACAGTAACAACACAACAGGCAGTAACAGCAGACAGTAACAAAACAACAGACAGTAACAACAGACAGTAACAACAGACAGTAACAAAACAACAGACAGTAACAAAACAACAGACAGTAACAACAGACAGTAACAACACAACAGACAGTAACAGCAGACAGTAACAGCAGACAGTAACAAAACAACACTAAGTGTTTATTGATGACATTCTGTTGATCCTCTTTACAAAACGTCAACAACATAATTAGATGTTTAATATTATAATAATACTCGCAGGACTACACAAATCCCCCTATTTCGTAGAATAGAACTATTGATAAAGAGAAAATGTAATATAATAAATGAATAATTAATATCACATCTGATTGGATTAACCATTCCACGGCCGTCGCCCCTCCGTGCAGGGAAGTCCTCTCTCAGGACACACATCCCTTTCTACCATCCAGAACAGAAGGTGAAGTTACAGGAGAAACCGGTAAATGAGCCACCTCCCTCTGGATGACTGGTGGTGAGTGTTGACTTGACGTACAGACTGCTCCGTCATAGTGCTTCGTTATCATTTGA
Organism: Salmo trutta; assembly: GCF_901001165.1. Taxonomy (NCBI): domain Eukaryota; kingdom Metazoa; phylum Chordata; class Actinopteri; order Salmoniformes; family Salmonidae; genus Salmo; species Salmo trutta. The sequence goes on from NW_021822543.1 coordinate 438,951, forward strand.
CTGGATTACCCGGGTACAATATGAAAAGCTCTACGGTGCCAGAGCTGTGAGCCAGAACAGCCAGCCACTCAGCCAGGCACACGTCCATGAACCATCCCAAATGGCACCCTGTTCCATTCATAGTGCACTGCTTTTGACCAGGGACCATAGGGACCCCATAGGGCTCTGGTTAAAAGTAGTGCAGTATAGAATGACATTTAAGTCATTTAGCAGACGCTCTTATCCAGAGCGACTTACAAATTGGTGCATTCACCTTATGATATCCAGTGGAACAACCACTTTACAATAGTGCATCTAAATCTTTTAAGGGGGGGAGGGGGGGGGGGGGGTAGAAGGATTACTTTATCCTATCCCAGGTATTCCTTAAAGAGGTGGGGTTTCAGGTGTCTCCGGAAGGTGGTGATTGACTCCGCTGTCCTGGCGTCGTGAGGGAGCTTGTTCCACCATAGGGGTGCCAGAGCAGCAAACAGTTTTGACTGGGCTGAGCGGGAACTGTGCTTCCTCAGAGGTAGGGAGGCGAGCAGGCCAGAGGTGGATGAACGCAGTGCCCTTGTTTGGGTGTAGGGCCTGATCAGAGCCTGAAGGTACGGAGGTGCCGTTCCCCTCACAGCTCCGTAGGCAAGCACCATGGTCTTGTAGCGGATGCGAGCTTCAACTGGAAGCCAGTGGAGTGTGCGGAGGAGCGGGGTGACGTGAGAGAACTTGGGAAGGTTGAACACCAGACGGGCTGCGGCGTTCTGGATGAGTTGTAGGGGTTTAATGGCACAGGCAGGGAGCCCAGCCAACAGCGAGTTGCAGTAATCCAGACGGGAGAGGACAAGTGCCTGGATTAGGACCTGCGCCGCTTCCTGTGTGAGGCAGGGTCGTACTCTGCGAATGTTGTAGAGCATGAACCTACAGGATCGGGTCACCGCCTTGATGTTAAATAACTGATTTTCTCTGAAATATGTGTTTTGTTTACATCGAAAGGTTACAATACCGCACTACACTGCAAAGTGGGTGTTTGTTTGTAATACACACTACACTGCAAAGTGGGTGTGCTCTGGTCACAAGTAGTGTACTATGTAGGGAATAGAGTGCCATTTTGGACTAACATGTATGAAAATGAAAATGTCTGCACTCACTACTGTAAGACTCTCTGGATCAGAGAGTCTGCTAAATGACTCACTACTGTAAGACTATCTGGATCAGAGAGTCTGCTAAATGACTCACTACTGTAAGACTCTCTGGATCAGAGAGTCTGCTAAATGACTCACTACTGTAAGACTATCTGGATCAGAGAGTCTGCTAAATGACTCACTACTGTAAGTCTCTCTGGATAAGAGAGTCTGTTAAATGACTCACTACTGTAAGTCTCTCTGGATCAGAGAGTCTGCTAAATGACTCACTACTGTAAGTCTCTCTGGATCAGAGAGTCTGCTAAATGACTCACTACTGTAAGTGTCTCTGGATCAGAGAGTCAGCTAAATGACTCACTACTGTAAGTGTCTCTGGATCAGAGAGTCTGTTAAATGACTCACTACTGTAAGTCTCTCTGGATAAGAGAGTCTGTTAAATGACTCACTACTGTAAGTCTCTCTGGATCAGAGAGTCTGCTAAATGACTCACTACTGTAAGTCTCTCTGGATCAGAGAGTCTGCTAAATGACTCACTACTGTAAGTGTCTCTGGATCAGAGAGTCAGCTAAATGACTCACTACTGTAAGTGTCTCTGGATCAGAGAGTCTGTTAAATGACTCACTACTGTAAGTCTCTCTGGATAAGAGAGTCTGTTAAATGACTCACTACTGTAAGTCTCTCTGGATAAGAGAGTCTGCTAAATGACTCACTACTGTAAGTCTCTCTGGATCAGAGAGTCTGCTAAATGACTCACTACTGTAAGTCTCTCTGGATCAGAGAGTCTGCTAAATGACTCACTACTGTAAGTGTCTTTGGATCAGAGAGTCAGCTAAATGACTCACTACTGTAAGTGTCTCTGGATCAGAGAGTCTGTTAAATGACTCACTACTGTAAGTCTCTCTGGATAAGAGAGTCTGTTAAATGACTCACTACTGTAAGTCTCTCTGGATCAGAGAGTCTGCTAAATGACTCACTACTGTAAGTCTCTCTGGATCAGAGAGTCTGCTAAATGACTCACTACTGTAAGTGTCTCTGGATCAGAGAGTCAGCTAAATGACTCACTACTGTAAGTGTCTCTGGATCAGAGAGTCTGTTAAATGACTCACTACTGTAAGTCTCTCTGGATCAGAGAGTCTGTTAAATGACTCACTACTGTAAGTCTCTCTGGATCAGAGAGTCTGTTAAATGACTCACTACTGTAAGTCTCTCTGGAT
>NW_021822543.1:448782-471723 GCF_901001165.1 Salmo trutta
AGTACTCAGGTAACACTAAGCTTTAGTACTCAGGTAACACTAAGCTTTAGTACTCAGGTAACACTAAGCTTTAGTACTCAGGTAACACTAAGCTTTAGTACTCAGGTAACACTCAGCTTTAGTACTCAGGTAACACTCAGCTTTAGTACTCAGGTAACACTAAGCTTTAGTACTCAGGTAACACTAAGCTTTAGTACTCAGGTAACACTAAGCTTTAGTACTCAGGTAACACTAAGCTTTAGTACTCATGTAACACTAAGCTTTAGTACTCAGGTAAGGTAACACTAAGCTTAGGTACTCAGGTAAGGTAACACTAAGCTTTAGTACTCAGGTAAGGTAACACTAAACTTTAGTACTCAGGTAACACTAAGCTTTAGTACTCAGGTAACACTAAGCTTTAGTACTCAGGTATCACTAAGCTTTAGTACTTAGGTATCACTAAGCTTTATTACTCAGGTATCACTAAGCTTTAGTACTCAGGTAACACTAAGCTTTAGTACTCAGGTAACTCTAAGCTTTAGTACTCAGGTAAGGTAACACTAAGCTTAGTACTCAGGTAACACTATGCTTTAGCACTCAGGTAACACTAAGCTTTAGTACTCAGGTAACACTAAGCTTTAGTACTCAGGTAAGGTAACACTAAGCTTTAGTACTCAGGTATCACTAAGCTTTAGTACTCGGTACACTAAGCTTTAGTACTCAGGTACACTAAGCTTTAGTACTCAGGTAACACTAAGCTTTAGTACTCAGGTAACACTAAGCTTAGTACTCAGGTAACACTAAGCTTTAGTACTCAGGTAACACTAAGCTTTAGTACTCAGGTAACACTAAGCTTTAGTACTCAGGTAACACTAAGCTTTAGTACTCAGGTAACACTAAGCTTTAGTACTCAGGTAACACTAAGCTTTAGTACTCAGGTAACACTAAGCTTTAGTACTCAGGTAACACTAGCTTTAGTACTCAGGTAACACTAAGCTTTAGTACTCAGGTAACACTAAGCTTTAGTACTCAGGGTAACACTAAGCTTTAGTACTCAGGTAACACTAAGCTTTAGTACTCAGGTAACACTAAGCTTTAGGTACTCAGGTAACACTAAGCTTTAGTACTCAGGTAACACTAAGCTTTAGTACTCAGGTAACACTAAGCTTTAGTACTCAGGTAACACTAAGCTTTAGTACTCAGGTAACACTAAGCTTTAGTACTCAGGTAACACTAAGCTTATACTCAGGTAACACTAAGCTTTAGTACTCAGGTAACACTAAGCTTTAGTACTCAGGTAACACTAAGCTTTAGTACTCAGGTAACACTAAGCTTTAGTACTCAGGTAAGGTAACACTAAGCTTTAGTACTCAGGTAACACTAAGCTTTAGTACTCAGGTAACACTAAGCTTTAGTACTCAGGTAACACTCAGCTTTAGTACTCAGGTAAGGTAACACTAAGCTTTAGTACTCAGGTAACACTAAGCTTCAGTACTCAGGTAACACTAAGCTTTAGTACTCAGGTAACACTAAGCTTTAGTACTCAGGTAACACTAAGCTTTAGTACTCAGGTAACACTAAGCTTTAGTACTCAGGTAACACTAAGCTTTAGTACTCAGGTAACACTAAGCTTTAGTACTCAGGTAACACTAAGCTTTAGTACTCAGGTAACACTAAGCTTTAGTACTCAGGTAACACTCAGCTTTAGTACTCAGGTAAGGTAACACTAAGCTTTAGTACTCAGGTAACACTAAGCTTTAGTACTCAGGTAACACTAAGCTTTAGTACTCAGGTAACACTAAGCTTCAGTACTCTGCTGTCCTCTCCGAGCCTTTGATGAAATTACTGCACCACTAGTCACACACACACACACACACACACACACACACACACACTGGCAGGCACACACACACATACTGGCAGGCACACACACACACACACACACACACACACACACACACACACACACACACACACACACACACACACACACACACATGCCCACACACACACACACTGGCAGGCACAAACACAGACACACACTCAAAAGACCTGTAACCTTTTCCTCCTCAGACATTTCCAAGTCACAAGACTCTCCCTTGTTTCCCCCCCCAACTCATATCTCTGTGATGTCCTGCCTGTTGTAATGAGGTGATTGTGTTGGGGAGGGAGGCTGTTTCTCCCCCCCAACTCATATCTCTGTGATGTCCTGCCTGTTGTAATGAGGTGATTGTGTTGGGGAGGGAGGCTGTTTCTCCCCCCCAACTCATATCTCTGTGATGTCCTGCCTGTTGTAATGAGGTGATTGTGTTGGGGAGGGAGGCTGTCCCCCCCCCAACTCATATCTCTGTGATGTCCTGCCTGTTGTAATGAGGTGATTGTGTTGGGGAGGGAGGCTGTTTTCCCCCCCAACTCATATCTCTGTGATGTCCTGCCTGTTGTAATGAGGTGATTGTGTTGGGGAGGCTGTTTCCCCCCCAACTCATATCTCTGTGATGTCCTGCCTGTTGTAATGAGGTGATTGTGTTGGGGAGGGAGGCTGTCCCCCCCCCAACTCATATCTCTGTGATGTCCTGCCTGTTGTAATGAGGTGATTGTGTTGGGGAGGGAGGCTGTAGGGTGAGGCTCAATGACTCATGTAGAGGAGGTTAAGGCTGACTGACAGGGTGGGAGGAGAGGGGGTGAAAAGGGAACGAGGGGAGGAGGGTTGTGGGAGTCTGGGGGTTAGAGGGTGAGGGGGTGAAGGGGTTAGAGGGTGAAGGGGTGAGGGGGTTAGGTAGGGGGTGAGGCAGAACAACCCTCCTGTCCTCCTGATTGCTGATGTGGCCTCTTGGAACGTACTGTCACAGCCTCTTAGGGTCAGAGGTCAGGGCAGGGACAGGAAGTAGAAGCAGCACCGCGTGAAGTGTCCCCAATCTGTCCACACTGAGCTAAAGACATGGTGGTGTCCCCAATCTGTCCACACTGAGCTAAAGACATGGTGGTGTCCCCAATCTGTCCACACTGAGCTAAAGACATGGTGGTGTCCCCAATCTGTCCACACTGAGCTAAAGACATGGTGGTGTCCCCAATCTGTCCACACTGAGCTAAAGACATGGTGGTGTCCCCAATCTGTCCACACTGAGCTAAAGACATGGTGGTGTCCCCAATCTGTCCACACAGACCACTGACTTCTGTCCCGTGGAAGCCTGGTTTTCATAACGTTGTCAGCTGACCCGTGGACAGCGTTCATCTGGATGAGGAGAAAGGTTTGTTGTGTTCGGTTGTGGGGGAGAAAGGTTTGTTGTGTTCGGTTGTGGGGGAGAAAGGTTTGTTGTGTTCGGTTGTGGGGGAGAAAGGTTTGTTGTGTTCGGTTGTGGGGGAGAAAGGTTTGTTGTGTTCGGTTGTGGGGGAGAAAGGTTTGTTGTGGGTGATGAGGGATGATGTTTTTTAATCTGTCATCCGCACTCGGCCTCGGCTTCCTAAACAGATGAAGTGGGACTTGCGTAGCGACAAGATAAGCACTACTGTAACCAGACTGAATAAACAGCTTACTGGGCGTCCAGTATTACGGCAGTGAATGATGTCGTTATGAAGTAGATTAAATGGGGCGTTTCTAGTTATGTGAACATATGGACATTTCATTGTCTCTGTTTCTCTCTCTATATACATATGTCTTTATCTATATCTCTCTTTCTCTCTACCCCCCATCTCCCCTCACCCCCCTCTTTCCCCCCCCTCTCCCCTCACCCCTCACCCACTCCTTGCTCTCACCCCCTCTCCCCTCTCCCCTCACCCACCTCCTTGCTCTCACCCCCTCTCCCCTCACCCCTCACCCACCTCCTTGCTCTCACCCCCTCTCCCCTCTCCCCTCACCCACCTCCTTGCTCTCACCCCCTCTCCCCTCTTCCCTCACCCACCTCCTTGCTCTCACCCCCTCTCCCCTCTCCCCTCACCCCTCACCCACCTCCTTGCTCTCACCCCCTCTCCCCTCACCCCTCACCCACCTCCTTGCTCTCACCCCCTCTCCCCTCTCCCCTCACCCACCTCCTTGCTCTCACCCCCTCTCCCCCTCTCCCCTCTCCCCTCACCCACCTCCTTGCTCTCACCCCCTCTCCCCTCTCCCCTCACCCACCTCCTTGCTCTCACCCCCTCTCCCCTCACCCACCTCCTTGCTCTCACCCCCTCTCCCCTCACCCACCTCCTTGCTCTCACCCCCTCTCCCCTCACCCACCTCCTTGCTCTCACCCCCTCTCCCCTCACCCACCTCCTTGCTCTCACCCCCTCTCCCCTCACCCCCCTGTTGCCCCCCCTCCCCCTCTCCTCTCACCCCCCTCTTGCTCCCTCCCCTCACCCCCTCCTTGCTCTCCCCCCTCTCCCCTCACCCCCCTCCAGGCTCTCCCCCCTCTCCCCTCACCCCCCTGTTGCCCCCCTCCCCCCTCTTCTCTCACCCCCCCTCTTGCTCCCTCCCCTCACCCCCTCCAGGCTCTCCCCCCTCTCCCCTCACCTCCCCTCTTGCTCCCTCCCCTCCTTGCTCTCTCCTCTCTCCCCTCCCCCCTATCCCCTCACCCCCCTCCCTCCCTTCTCCCCTCACCCCCCTCCCTCCCCCCTCCCCCTCCCCCTCTCCCCTCACCCACCCTCAACAGTGCTGTCTGTCTGTCTGATAATGTACCTGTAATTCCTTGATGACTCCTCTGTCCTCTGGTTGGTTGGTAGAGACGTTGTTTCTCTCTCCCAGTGGGGATGATCAGGCTTTGAGAGGCTTATATAATATCTAACATACATTATGTAAAATCATAGACCATAAAAGGTTATTCATTTCTTCTGTGGATTATCTTCTATACTGTCAGTAAGATGATGGTGTTGTACTGTACTGCATGTCCACCTGCTAACCTGCTGACTAGGAGAACACACCATCCACCTCCTAACCTCCTGACTAGGAGAACACACCATCCACCTCCTACTGACCAGGAGAACACACCATCCACCTCCTCCTGACTAGGAGAACACACCATCCACCTCCTACTGACCAGGAGAACACACCATCCACCTCCTCCTGACTAGAACACACCATCCACCTCCTCCTGACTAGGAGAACACACCATCCACCTCCTACTGACCAGGAGAACACACCATCCACCTCCTCCTGACTAGAACACATCATCCACCTCCTCCTGACCAGGAGAACACACCATCCACCTCCTACTGACTAGAACACACCATCCACCTCCTCCTGACTAGGAGAACACACCATCCACCTCCTACTGACCAGGAGAACACACCATCCACCTCCTCCTGACTAGAACACACCATCCACCTCCTCCTGACTAGGAGAACACACCATCCACCTCCTACTGACCAGGAGAACACACCATCCACCTCCTCCTGACTAGAACACATCATCCACCTCCTCCTGACCAGGAGAACACACCATCCACCTCCTACTGACTAGAACACACCATCCACCTCCTCCTGACTAGGAGAACACACCATCCACCTCCTCCTGACCAGGAGAACACACCATCCACCTCCTCCTGACCAGGAGAACACACCATCCACCTCCTACTGACTAGAATACACCGAGAGAGAGGATAGAACTGAGGAGGTGTGTCAGGGTGCTGGGTCATCCTTAACCCTAAGCTGTTAGCCAGGGGAGAGAGAGAGGATAGAACAGGAGGTGTGTCAGGGTGCTGGGTCATCCTTAACCCTAAGCTGTTAGCCAGGGGAGAGAGAGAGGATAGAACAGGAGGTGTGTCAGGGTGCTGGGTCATCCTTAACCCTAAGCTGTTAGCCAGGGGAGAGAGAGGATAGAACAGGAGGTGTGTCAGGGTGCTGGGTCATCCTTAACCCTAAGCTGTTAGCCAGGGGAGAGAGAGGATAGAACAGGAGGTGTGTCAGGGTGCTGGGCCATCCTTAACCCTAAGCTGTTAGCCAGGGGAGAGAGAGAGGATAGAACAGGAGGTGTGTCAGGGTGCTGGGTCATCCTTAACCCTAAGCTGTTAGCCAGGGGAGAGAGAGGATAGAACAGGAGGTGTGTCAGGGTGCTGGGTCATCCTTAACCCTAAGCTGTTAGCCAGGGGAGAGAGAGAGGATAGAACAGGAGGTGTGTCAGGGTGCTGGGCCATCCTTAACCCTAAGCTGTTAGCCAGGGGAGAGAGAGAGGATAGAACAGGAGGTGTGTCAGGGTGCTGGGTCATCCTTAACCCTAAGCTGTTAGCCAGGGGAGAGAGAGGATAGAACAGGAGGTGTGTCAGGGTGCTGGGCCATCCTTAACCCTAAGCTGTTAGCCAGGGGAGAGAGAGGATAGAACAGGAGGTGTGTCAGGGTGCTGGGTCATCCTTAACCCTAAGCTGTTAGCCAGGGGATAGAGAGAGAGAGGATAGAACAGGAGGTGTGTCAGGGTGCTGGGCCATCCTTAACCCTAAGCTGTTAGCCAGGGGAGAGAGAGAGAGAGGATAGAACAGGAGGTGTGTCAGGGTGCTGGGCCATCCTTAACCCTAAGCTGTTAGCCAGGGGAGAGAGAGGATAGAACAGGAGGTGTGTCAGGGTGCTGGGTCATCCTTAACCCTAAGCTGTTAGCCAGGGGAGAGAGAGGATAGAACAGGAGGTGTGTCAGGGTGCTGGGTCATCCTTAACCCTAAGCTGTTAGCCAGGGGAGAGAGAGGATAGAACAGGAGGTGTGTCAGGGTGCTGGGCCATCCTTAACCCTAAGCTGTTAGCCAGGGGGGAGAGAGAGGATAGAACAGGAGGTGTGTCAGGGTGCTGGGCCATCCTTAACCCTAAGCTGTTAGCCAGGGGAGAGAGAGGATAGAACAGGAGGTGTGTCAGGGTGCTGGGTCATCCTTAACCCTAAGCTGTTAGCCAGGGGAGAGAGAGAGAGAGGATAGAACAGGAGGTGTGTCAGGGTGCTGGGCCATCCTTAACCCTAAGCTGTTAGCCAGGGGAGAGAGAGAGGATAGAACAGGAGGTGTGTCAGGGTGCTGGGCCATCCTTAACCCTAAGCTGTTAGCCAGGGGAGAGAGAGGATAGAACAGGAGGTGTGTCAGGGTGCTGGGTCATCCTTAACCCTAAGCTGTTAGCCAGGAGAGAGAGAGAGAGGATAGAACAGGAGGTGTGTCAGGGTGCTGGGCCATCCTTAACCCTAAGCTGTTAGCCAGGGGAGAGAGAGAGAGGATAGAACAGGAGGTGTGTCAGGGTGCTGGGCCATCCTTAACCCTAAGCTGTTAGCCAGGGGAGAGAGAGAGGATAGAACAGGAGGTGTGTCAGGGTGCTGGGTCATCCTTAACCCTAAGCTGTTAGCCAGGGGGGAGAGAGAGGATAGAACAGGAGGTGTGTCAGGGTGCTGGGCCATCCTGAGAGAAGGTGTTAAAACATCCTTAACAGGGCGGCAGAGTCTACATCCCAAATGACACCCTAATCCCTATGTAGTGCACTACTTTTGACCGGGATCCATAGGGGAATTTTATAGGGAACAGGGCGCCAGTTGGGAAGAAGACACAGAGACAGAGAGAGACCCTGTAACGCACCAGGGGCTGAAATTAACAAGGGCCGCCACTCACCAAACACACTGATAACTCAATCTGACTCCAGAGCTCTCTATCTCACTATATAAGGCTTCTTCTCTGTTTAAAAGCCTTTCTCCCTGTTTTTAATAGTAGTTTTAATTGGCCAGAATCCCTGACCCTGGTTTAACAGCTATAGAGCCATATATCAACATGGGACTGTTTACTATAATGGAAGGAAACTCTAGCTAGCTCACTGACTGACTGATCTGGATGTTTCACAGATTTACTGGGTCGCGTCCGAAATGGGCACACTACTCGCTGTGTAACGGCGCCTTATAGTGCACTAGCGTTTGACCAGGGCCTCTGGTCTAAAGTTATGTCGGGAATAGGGAACCATTTGGGTTCTCAGCCTGGTTCTTACTCCCGACGTTTCAAGTCTCAAATAAATACTTTAATAAGAGAGGAGAAACTTTGAGGCTGAAAGTATTGAGTGTTCTCAAATCCCCTGATGTTTTTTTTTCAGTTGGGATGGTGGCTCGGCGATGATAACAACAGAGGAGAGACTTCACTTCAGAACACTAGAAACTTTGACAGCAGCATCAGAATGTATTTCCATTGTTATTTTTTTCTTTTGAGAGGAAAGAAAACCTCAATGATCACCTTTAATATCTTACTCTCTGTTCTCCTACCCTTTTTAATGTGCGTTCTATTCATAATCCCTGTTGAGGACCGACAGATTCCAGTTGGCCTTGGTTTTCATTCTCACATTGTATTAAAGGGTACAGCACAGGGCCCCCCACCTACTGTTCAACATCTATCCAATTAGAATCTCACATTTGTTCAACCTACTCAGTCCTCTAACTATATAATCTCACAGCTCTCGGCTGCCCACATCAGTCTCCAAATGTATTGGCCGTTTCCATGGCATCTGACACGATTTCAGTTCTCAGCCTCTCTGGATCAAGCATCTGATAAAAAATAATAGAGATCGTGTGGGACGTTGTGTATTGTATTGGAGGGACGTTGTGTGTTTGTGTATTGTATTGTAGGGACGTTGTGTATTTGTGTGTTGTAGGGAAATTGAAGTATTTGTGTATTGTATTGTAGGGACATTGCGTATTTGTGTATTGTATTGTAGGGACATTGCGTATTTGTGTATTGTATTGTAGGGACATTGTGTGTTTGTGTATTGTAGGGACATTGCGTATTTGTGTATTGTATTGTAGGGACATTGCGTATTTGTGTATTGTATTGTAGGGACATTGCGTATTTGTGTATTGTATTGTAGGGACATTGCGTATTTGTGTATTGTATTGTAGGGACATTGTGTGTTATTGTATTGTGAGGACATTGTGTGTTTGTGTATTGTATTGTAGGGACGTTGTGTATTGTATTGTAGGGACATTGTGTGTTTGTGTATTGTATTGTAAGGACATTGTGTGTTATTGTATTGTAAGGATATTGTGTGTTTGTGTATTGTATTGTAGGGACGTTGTGTGTTTGTCTTTATGAAGTGCAGTGAACCAAAAGAGATGGACTACTGTCTATCCTCCAGCTGTCTGTCTGAAGACATTAGATAGTAACACTGCTGTCTATCCTCTAGCTGTCTGTCTGAAGACATTAGATATAAATATTACTATAATAATAATACTACATCTCTCTGGGTATTTGGGTATGACTCATACTGTCCATCTCTCTGGGTATTTGGGTATGACTCATACTGTCCATCTCTCTGGGTGTGACTCATACTGTCCATCTCTCTGGGTATTTGGGTATGACTCATACTGTCCATCTCTCTGGGTATTTGGGTATGACTCATACTGTCCATCTCTCTGGGTATGACTCATACTGTCCATCTCTCTGGGTATGACTCATACTGTCCATCTCTCTGGGTATGACTCATACTGTCCATCTCTCTGGGTATGACTCATACTGTCCATCTCTCTGGGTGTGACTCATACTGTCCATCTCTCTGGGTGTGACTCATACTGTCCATCTCTCTGGGTGTGACTCATACTGTCCATCTCTCTGGGTATTTGGGTATGACTCATACTGTCCATCTCTCTGGGTATGACTCATACTGTCCATCTCTCTGGGTATTTGGGTATGACTCATACTGTCCATCTCTTTGGGTATTTGGGTATGACTCATACTGTCCATCTCTCTGGGTATGACTCATACTGTCCATCTCTCTGGGTATTTGGGTATGACTCATACTGTCCATCTCTCTGGGTATTTGGGTATGACTCATACTGTCCATCTCTCTGGGTATTTGGGTATGACTCATACTGTCCATCTCTCTGGGTATGACTCATACTGTCCATCTCTCTGGGTATGACTCATACTGTCCATCTCTCTGGGTATTTGGGTATGACTCATACTGTCCATCTCTCTGGGTATTTGGGTATGACTCATACTGTCCATCTCTCTGGGTATTTGGGTATGACTCATACTGTCCATCTCTCTGGGTATGACTCATACTGTCCATCTCTCTGGGTATGACTCATACTGTCCATCTCTCTGGGTATTTGGGTATGACTCATACTGTCCATCTCTCTGGGTATTTGGGTATGACTCATACTGTCCATCTCTCTGGGTATTTGGGTATGACTCATACTGTCCATCTCTCTGGGTTTGACTTATACTCTGCATCACTGGGTATATCAGTATCATCTCTGTGGAGAAATCTCAAAATACTTTAAACCGACAATTAACTTAGGCCCTTGGGTTTTTGATTATAACGGAGACGTCACTGCAGGAGTCAATACTCTTCGCGGAAATGAGACAACAGAAGAATGACTGTCCTTTAGGGGACAAATTACATTGAAATGCCCCCCCGATTGAAGAAAGATAACAGAATAAAGGAATGAAAAATCCACCATCTCTTTGCAGGCTTTTTAATGAAATCATCATCATTTGAACATCTGTGTATCTGCTACATACAGACTCATTGCATCAGAGAGGAAGGAGAGAGACTCAGGAAGTGATCATTGAGTCTATCTAACTGTCTCTGGACCTCTGTTCTGTATCAAACTGTACTGGAGGGAGGGAGGGATGGATGGAGGGAGGGAGGGAGGGAGGGAGGGAGGGAGGGAGGGAGGGAGGGAGGGAAGAGTAGCCTTGTCCCAGCCAGAATGACCCATAGGGTAGGAGCCGATCTCCTGTTTCTGTAGCGTGCTGTGAGGCTACTTGATGTACAAGTCCACCCGCTACACGCCGGTCTAATGCAGGGCCTGGAGTGGAAGACAGGGATAAAGACCTAACTGAAGCAGGGCAGACAGGGATAAAGACCTAACTGAAGCAGGGAAGACAGGGATAAAGACCTAACTGAAGCAGGGGAGACGGGGATAAAGACCTAACTGAAGCAGGGCAGACAGGGATAAAGACCTAACTGAAGCAGGGAGGACAAGGATAAAGACCTAACTGAAGCAGGGAAGACAGGGATAAAGACCTAACTGAAGCAGGGAAGACAGGGATAAAGACCTAACTGAAGCAGGGGAGACGGGGATAAAGACCTAACTGAAGCAGGGCAGACAGGGATAAAGACCTAACTGAAGCAGGGAGGACAAGGATAAAGACCTAACTGAAGCAGGGAGGACAAGGATAAAGACCTAACTGAAGCAGTGGAGACAGGGATAAAGACCTAACTGAAGCAGGGCAGACAGGGATAAAGACCTAACTGAAGCAGGGAAGACAGGGATAAAGACCTAACTGAAGCAGGGGAGACAGGGATAAAGACCTAACTGAAGCAGGGCAGACAGGGATAAAGACCTAACTGAAGCAGGGAAGACAGGGATAAAGACCTAACTGAAGCAGGGAAGACAGGGATAAAGACCTAACTGAAGCAGGGAGGACAGGGATAAAGACCTAACTGAAGCAGGGAAGACAGGGATCAAGACCTAACTGAAGCAGGGTAGACAGAGATAAAGACCTAACTGAAGCAGGGAGGACAGGGATAAAGACCTAACTGAAGCAGTGGAGACAGGGATAAAGACCTAACTGAAGCAGGGAGGACAAGGATAAAGACCTAACTGGAGAGGGGAAGACAGGGATAAAGACCTAACTGAAGCAGTGGAGACGGGGATAAAGACCTAACTGAAGCAGGGAAGACAGGGATAAAGACCTAACTGAAGCAGGGAAGACAGGGATAAAGACCTAACTGAAGCAGGGGAGACAGGGCTAAAGACCTAACTGGAGAGGGGAAGACAGGGATAAAGACCTAACTGGAGAGGGGACGATGGGGATAAAGACCTAACTGGCGAGGGGAAGACGGGGATAAAGACCTAACTGAAGCAGGGGAGACAGGGACAAAGACCAAACTGAAGCAGGGAAGACGGGGATAAAGACCTAACTGAAGCAGGGAAGACAGGGATAAAGACCTAACTGAAGCAGGGAAGACAGGGATAAAGACCTAACTGAAGCAGGGAAGACAGGGATCAAGACCTAACTGAAGCAGGGGAGACGGGGATAAAGACCTAACTGAAGCAGGGAGGACAGGGATAAAGACCTAACTGAAGCAGGGAGGACAGGGATAAAGACCTAACTGAAGCAGGGCAGACAGGGATAAAGACCTAACTGGAGCAGGGAAGACAGGGATAAAGACCTAACTGAAGCAGGGGAGACGGGGATAAAGACCTAACTGAAGCAGGGGAGACGGGGATAAAGACCTAACTGAAGCAGGGAGGACAGGGATAAAGACCTAACTGAAGCAGGGACAATGGGGATAAAGACCTAACTGAAGCAGGGACGATGGGGATAAAGACCTAACTGAAGCAGGGACGATGGGGATAAAGACCTAACTGAAGCAGGGACGATGGGGATAAAGACCTAACTGAAGCAGTGGAGACGGGGATAAAGACCTAACTGAAGCAGTGGAGACGGGGATAGAGACCTAACTGAAGCAGGGCAGACAGGGATAAAGACCTAACTGAAGCAGTGGAGACGGGGATAAAGACCTAACTGAAGCAGGGAAGACAGGGATAAAGACCTAACTGAAGCAGGGAAGACGGGGATAAACACCTAACTGAAGCAGGGACGATGGGGATAAAGACCTAACTGAAGCAGGGAGACAGGGATAAAGACCTAACTGGAGAGGGGAAGTGAACTAGAACGGAGAGGGAGGATGAGGAGAGATGAGGGGGAGGTGAAGTCGATAGAGAGGGAAAAGGGGGAAGGAGGAGGAAGGGGAGACGGCAAGGAGGGAAAGGAGGGAGGGGAGAAGGAAGGAGGAAGGAGGATGCTGGTTCTTTCCAGCTCTTTCTGAACCAACAGATGTTAAGATTTCAAATCAAATTTTATTGGTCACATGCACATGTTTAGCAGATGTTATTGCGGTTGTAGTGAAATGTGACTGATTGTGCTGTGGTTGAGTCACAGATTATTATATTACAAACGGAGCTAGCAGGCTGTGTCTGGTCTGGTCTCTTCAACCCAGACACCCCTACACCCCTTAGAAAATCACTAACATTACCCCCCATGACACACGTAATTGAAAATCACCCCAGGCCCCATTCAAACACCCCCTCTCTTCTTTCAGTTAAACTCCCTCTCCCTCTCTATGACATCACAGCTACAACACAGTGTTCTGGCTCCTGTATGACATCACAGCTACAACACAGTGTTCTGTCTCCTGTATGACATCACAGCTACAACACAGTGTTCTGTCTCCTGTATGACATCACAGCTACAACACAGTGTTCTGTCTCCAGTATGACATCACAGCTACAACACAGTGTTCTGTCTCCAGTATGACATCACAGCTACAACACAGTGTTCTGTCTCCTGTATGACATCACAGCTACAACACAGTGTCTGGCTCCTGTATGACATCACAGCTACCACACAGTGTTCTGTCTCCTGTATGACATCACAGCTACAGCACAGTGTTCTGTCTCCTGTATGACATCACAGCTACAACACAGTGTTCTGGCTCCTGTATGACATCACAGCTACAACACAGTGTTCTGTCTCCTGTATGACATCACAGCTACAACACAGTGTTCTGTCTCCTGTATGACATCACAGCTACAACACAGTGTTCTGGCTCCTGTATGACATCACAGCTACAACACAGTGTTCTGGCTCCAGTATGACATCACAGCTACAACACAGTGTTCTGGCTCCTGTATGACATCACAGCTACAACACAGTGTTCTGGCTCCTGTATGACATCACAGCTACAACACAGTGTTCTGTCTCCTGTATGACATCACAGCTACAACACAGTGTTCTGTCTCCTGTATGACATCACAGCTACAACACAGTGTTCTGGCTCCTGTATGACATCACAGCTACAACACAGTGTTCTGTCTCCTGTATGACATCACAGCTACAACACAGTGTTCTGTCTCCTGTATGACATCACAGATACAACACAGTGTTCTGTCTCCTGTATGACATCACAGCTACAACACAGTGTTCTGTCTCCTGTATGACATCACAGCTACAACACAGTGTTCTGTCTCCATTATGACATCACAGCTACAACACAGTGTTCTGTCTCCTGTATGACATCACAGATACAACACAGTGTTCTGTCTCCTGTATGACATCACAGCTACAACACAGTGTTCTGTCTCCTGTATGACATCACAGCTACAACACAGTGTTCTGTCTCCATTATGACATCACAGCTACAACACAGTGTTCTGTCTCCTGTATGACATCACAGCTACAACACAGTGTTCTGTCTCCATTATGACATCACAGCTACAACACAGTGTTCTTTGTAAAAGAAATCCAGCAGGATCATAGTGCTTGTCTGCATCCCAAATGACACCCCACTCCCATAGGGCTCTGGTCAAAAGTAGTGCACTATGTAGGGAATAGTGTACCATTTAGGACAAAACCAGAGTCTCAGGTCTCAAGTGAAAAAAAAGTGTTTAAATAAAACATTCTATACTGTCAGTGTGTTTGTCCAGTTTGAAGCATCCGGAACGAATTGCCCCATTGGGATCAATAAAGTTGTATTTTATTGTATTGTTTTCTGAAGCTTTAACTCATAAACAACCCAGAATGTTGGCTACCCATTCCGAGGCAGCAGGAGAAATTAACTACAGCCAACGTTATTGTCCCCCAGGGGACGACATTTATTTGGTCCAACACTGAACATTAAACAGTAAATCAAACTGAAGAAAATCCTAAATATAACTTGAGAACTGGACCCTGTCATTACAACAGATGAGACATTACTATAAGACAAGGAGACATTACTATAAGACAAGGAGACATTACTATAAGACAAGGAGACATTACTATAAGACAAGGAGACATTACTATAAGACAAGGAGACATTACTATAAGACAAGTAGACATTACTATAAGACAAGTAGACATTACTATAAGACAAGGAGACATTACTATAAGATAAGGAGACATTACTATAGGTCCAGGAGACATTACTATAGGTCCAGGAGACATTACTATAGGTCCAGGAGATGGGACATTACTATAGGTCCAGGAGACATTACTATAGGTCCAGGAGATGGGACATTACTATAGGTCCAGGAGATGAGACATTACTATAGGTCCAGTAGATGAGACATTACTATAGGTCCAGGAAATGGGACATTACTATAGGTCCAGGACATGGGACATTACTATAGGTCCAGGA
Source organism: Salmo trutta (assembly GCF_901001165.1). Classification (NCBI taxonomy): domain Eukaryota; kingdom Metazoa; phylum Chordata; class Actinopteri; order Salmoniformes; family Salmonidae; genus Salmo; species Salmo trutta. Next base: position 463,858 of record NW_021822543.1, read on the forward strand.
GACATTACTATAGGTCCAGGAGACATTACTATAGGTCCAGGAGACATTACTATAGGTCCAGGAGATGGACATTACTATAGGTCCAGGAGATGGGACATTACTATAGGTCCAGGAGATGAGACATTACTATAGGTCCAGGAGATGAGACATTACTATAGGTCCAGGAGATGAGACATTACTATAGGTCCAGGAGATGGGACATTACTATAGGTCCAGGAGATGGGACATTACTATAGGTCCAGGAGACATTACTATAGGTCCAGGAGATGAGACATTACTATAGGTCCAGGAGATGGGACATTACTATAGGTCCAGGAGATGAGACATTACTATAGGTCCAGGAGATGGGACATTACTATAGGTCCAGGAGATGAGACATTGCTATAGGTCCAGGACATGGGACATTACTATAGGTCAAGGACATGGGACATTACTATAGGTCCAGGAGACATTACTATAGGTCCAGGAGATGGGACATTACTATAGGTCAAGGAGATGAGACATTACTATAGGTCCAGGAGATGGGACATTACTATAGGTCCAGGAGATGAGACATTACTATAGGTCCAGGAGATGGGACATTACTATAGGTCCAGGAGACATTACTATAGGTCCAGGAGATGAGACATTACTATAAGACAAGGAGATGGGACATTACTATAGGTCCAGGAGATGGGACACTACTATAGGTCCAGGAGATGGGACATTACTATAGGTCCAGGAGACATTACTATAGGTCCAGGAGATGGGACATTACTATAGGTCCAGGAGATGGGACATTACTATAGTCCAGAGGGGACATTACTATAGGTCCAGGAGACATTACTATAGGTCCAGGAGATGGGACATTACTATAGGTCCAGGAGACATTACTATAGGTCCAGGAGACATTACTATAGGTCCAGGAGACATTACTATAGGTCCAGGAGACATTACTATAGGTCCAGGAGATGGGACATTACTATAGGTCCAGGAGATGAGACATTACTATAGGTCCAGGAGATGAGACATTACTATAGGTCCAGGAGACATTACTATAGGTCCAGGAGATGGGACATTACTATAGGTCCAGGAGACATTACTATAGGTCCAGGAGATGGGACATTACTATAGGTCCAGGAGATGGGACATTACTATAGGTCCAGGAGATGGGACATTACTATAGGTCCAGGAGACATTACTATAGGTCCAGGAGATGGGACATTACTATAGGTCCAGGAGATGGGACATTATTATAGGTCCGGAGCACTGGACATTACTATAGGTCCAGGAGATGAGACATTACTATAGGTCCAGGAGATGGGACATTACTATAGGTCCAGGAGATGAGACATTACTATAGGTCCAGGAGATGGGACATTACTATAGGTCCAGGAGATGGGACATTACTATAGGTCCAGGAGATGAGACATTACTATAGGTCCAGGAGACATTACTATAGGTCCAGGAGATGAGACATTACTATAGGTCCAGGAGATGGGACATTACTATAGGTCCAGGAGATGAGACATTACTATAGGTCCAAGAGTTTTGTCCTGGTCAGGTAACATTCTCCGGTGATAAACTCCTAGTCTCCATGTCTCAGTTCTCCATAGCCAGCTGGGTGTAGAGGATGGTGATAAACTCCTAGTCTCCATGTCTCAGTTCTCCATAGCCAGCTGGTTGTAGAGGACGGTGAAGGTGCAGTAACTAGTCGTCTCTCACGACAGACATAAATTACATAAATAGATGGATTAGCGTCACAAATTATTATCAGGAATCAGAATCAGTACAGAGTAAATGTCTCTTTAAGCTAACTCTATTACAATCAATAAATATCATTTAACTATGTCCACTCCTTTTGAGATGGGCATCTTTCTATGGTTCCGCTCCTCTCACGTGATCGAACACAGATGTAGCACAGATGTGTCTAAAGATGGCCGCTGCTTTTGTCCTCTGAATAGCTAACAATGGCCTCCCTGTGTCCACCGAGTCAAAAAGACCAGATGCATCCAGACAGACAAGCTGCAGATGAACAATGCCTCGTCAAAAAAAAACCAGGAAGTGGGTCAAGCTGGCCTTGTGGCCAGAGAGAGGATTGTGAGGATGTTAATGACCTGAAGTAATGCCGAAGCACTGTGGCTTTTATAGAGACACTTAGCAGGATGTCTGTGAAGCACCAGGAATCAAATAAATAATACAACTTGTTTTTATATAGCACACGACTTACGACAAATGGATTTTAACAAAAAACAAAAAACGTTTCTATGCCTAGACATGAACTAAACAAAATTAGACGATGGTAAGATAATAGATGATATGAGGGACTAATGCAGCGGGATATTAATAAAAATAAATACAATATGGAAACAGATGACATAAATAAAGTAGATCAAATGTCTGGGACAACTAAACACACCCTGAGGAAAAGCTCTGCCAGAAAGGTGTCTTAAGATCTTTCTAGAAAATATCAATGTTTTTTTATGAGGTTCTGCTCTGATCTGGAGGGAGGGAGGGAGGTTCACATCCAACAGTTTCTGAGGCTCTGCTCTGGTCTGGAGGGAGGGAGGTTCACATCCAACAGTTTCTGAGGCTCTGCTCTGATCTGGAGGGAGGTTCACATCCAACAGTTTCTGAGGCTCTGCTCTGGTCTGGAGGGAGGAGGTTCACATCCACAGTTTCTGAGGCTCTGCTCTGGTCTGGAGGGAGGGAGGTTACATCCAACAGTTTCTGAGGCTTCTGCTCTGGTTCTGGAGGGAGGGAGGTTCACATCCAACAGTTTCTGAGGCTCTGCTCTGGTCTGGAGGGAGGGAGGTTCACATCCAACAGTTTCTGAGGCTCTGCTCTGGTCTGGAGGGAGGTTCACATCCAACAGTTTCTGAGGCTCTGCTCTGGTCTGGAGGGGAGGGAGGTTCACATCCAACAGTTTCTGAGCTCTGCTCTGGTCTGGAGGGAGGGAGGTTCACATCCAACATTTCTGAGGCTCTGCTCTGGTCTGGGGGGTTCACATCCAACAGTTTCTGAGGCTCTGCTCTGCTCTGGTCTGGAGGGAGGGAGGTTCACATCCAACAGTTTCTGAGGTTCTGCTCTGGTCTGGAGGGAGGGAGGTTCACATCCAACAGTTTCTGAGGTTCTGCTCTGGTCTGGAGGGAGGTCCACATCCAACAGTTTCTGAGTCTGCTCTGGTCTGGAGGGGGAGGTTCACATCCAACAGTTTTTCTGAGGCTCTGCTCTGGTCTGGAGGGAGGGAGGTTCACATCCAACAGTTTCTGAGGCTCTGCTCTGGTCTGGAGGGAGGGAGGGAGGTTCACATCCAACAGTTTCTGAGGCTCTGCTCTGGTCTGGAGGGAGGGAGGTTCACATCCAACAGTTTCTGAGGCTCTGCTCTGGTCTGGAGGGAGGGAGGTTCACATCCAACAGTTTCTGAGGCTCTGCTCTGGTCTGGAGGGAGGTTCACATCCAACAGTTTCTGAGGCTCTGTTCTGATCTGGAGGGAGGGAGGGAGGTTCACATTCAACAGTTTCTGAGGCTCTGCTCTGGTCTGGAGGGAGGGAGGTTCACATCCAACAGTTTCTGAGGCTCTGCTCTGGTCTGGAGGGAGGGAGGTTCACATCCAACAGTTTCTGAGGCTCTGCTCTGCTCTGGTCTGGAGGGAGGGAGGTTCACATCCAACAGTTTCTGAGGTTCTGCTCTGATCTGGAGGGAGGGAGGTTCACATCCAACAGTTTCGGAGGTTCTGCTCTGGTCTGGAGGGAGGGAGGTTCACATCCAACAGTTTCTGAGGTTCTGCTCTGGTCTGGAGGGAGGTCCACATCCAACAGTTTCTGAGGTTCTGCTCTGGTCTGGAGGGAGGTTCACATCCAACAGATTCTGAGGTTCTGCTCTGGTCTGGAGGGAGGGAGGTTCACATCCAAAATATAGCAGATATACTATACCGTAGCAGTGCTGAACTAAGTACACAATAAGTTGCTTAACACAAGAGTAATGCAGCCTGATAAATTACTCATATAAGTTATTGATACTTACAGTTGTGTCCCAAATGGCACCTTTTTCCCTACACAGTGTATAGATACAGCAGTAGTGAACTACAGTGCCTTGCAAAAGTATTCATCCCCCTCGGATGTTTTTCCTATTTTGTTGCATTACAACCTGTAATTGATTTGGATTCCATGTAATGGACAAACACAAAATAGTCCAAATTGGTGAAGTGAAATAAAAAAAAATTACTTATTTCAAAAATTCTAAAAAATAAAATCGGAAAAGTGGTGCTTGCATGTGTATTCACCCCCTTTTGCTATGAAGCCCCTAAATAAGATCTGGTGCAACCAATTACCTTCAGAAGTCACATAATTAGTTAAATAAAGTCCACCTGTGTGCAATCTAAGTGTCACATGATCTCAGTATATATACACCTGTTCTGGAAGGCCCCAGAGTCTGCAACACCACTAAGCAAGAGGCACCACCATGCAAGCAGCACTATGAAGACCAAGGAGCTCTCCAAACAGCTCAGGGACAAAGTTGTGGAGAAGTACAGATCAGGGTTGGGTTATAAAACAATATCAGAAACTTTGAACATCCCACGGAGCACCATTAAATCCGTTATTAAAAAATGGAAAGAATATGGCACCGCAACAAACCTGCCAAGAGAGGGCCGCCCACCAAAACTCACAGACCAGGCAAGGAGGGCATTAATCAGAGAGGCAACAAAGAGACCAAAGATAACCCTGAAGGAGCTGCAAAGCCCCACAGCGGAGATTGGAGTATCTGTCCATACGACCACTTTAAGCCGTTGTCGTGTCTTTGGCTATGCCGGATTAAGTGATATGACATGCTATTCTATAAAATCATTTCTCTGTAATTAATATTACCTGATTGAACTAATCATGTAAATGTAATTAACTAGAAAGTCGGGGCACCACGAAAGAATGTTTATAGAGCTGTTATCTTCCGAATAAACTCTTAAAGACCTAGTGATCTTTTACATCAGTAGCAGTCAATATTTAATCGTCACCTTATTTCAGTCTCAACCAAGAATTTACAACTTTCAGATATCTTCACGAACCCTGGCTAACAAGTTGAATCAGCAATAGAACATTTTGGTTTAATTATTTATTTACTAAATACCTAAATAATCACACAGAATTACATCTACATCAGAATGGATCATAAATTGATTACTAATGATGTCATAAAGGAAAACATCCCTGGTGATCGGAACAGATCTGACGGCTGGTTACACACAGAAAGGGGGTTGGGTTTTGAATGAAAGAGCGGGAAGACTGAGGAACAAAAAGGATTTGTGTCTCTGATCGGACCTTGTAAAGCTACGCTATCGTAAATACAGAATCTTATGCATTCTAAATAACCGCCCATTTGGAAAAGAACAATGCAAGGAATATTTACTTTGAGCTGCGCTTCAATTGGTTGGTCGTAGATGGAAGGCCGTGTTGCCCAACAGAGATGTTCCTGTCCTCTGAAGAATGTCTGGTAGAACGGATACGTTGTAGTACCGTCGTGTGTTTGGTAGAAGAGATACTTTGTCCGTCCTTCCCTGGCCCACGTTTACAGCTGCTGCTGCTCACTCAACGGCTAGGAGGTATCACTTCTTTAGTGAATAAGAGTTCAAAGTTCATACCAAGTTGCCGTACTTTAAGCTCAGGCTAAAGTGGGCTTAGTTCTGTAGTTTGATATTAGTCCTTTAAACGTCTGGACCGTCGTCCTCACGTCCTCGGGAACACAAATGTTAAATTTTCGGTAAAAAGGGCTTATATAGTGGTGGAGAGAAGGGCGTGTTTCATAGTTTACAACCAATGTCTGTTCACATGGGCGGGGCCACTGAGTTGAGCCTAGTTCACTTATGAAAACCAATTATTTCATTTAGAAGCTAAAATTACATTTAATCTTTTCACAAATAGTTTCATATTTAAACATTTAAATTGCACATCAATTCCATGTGAATCTGATAACTAGAATGTGTAGACTTTCCCAGATACAGTTTATGTCGTCCTGTCATCAGTAATAATGTCTCAGACGACAACTGATCTGACATCATATTCATTAAGTACCAACACATATTTTCAACTGGTTGGATTACAGAAATATGGTTCTGTTCTCCACCCTTTTGATGTTACCAGACTCTCTCTATGTTAACAAAGGGCTTTCCAAGAGTCACTCTGTAGAGTAGAGAGAGGGGAAAGGGGGAAAGGTATTTATGGGGGTCATAAACCTCACCAACAGGCCAACGTCATGACACCATACACGCACAGAGCTGGGCTTTACGGAAGAGTGGCCAGAAAAAAGCCATTAGTTAAAGAAAAAAATAAGCAAACACGTTTGGTGTTCTCCAAAAGGCATGTGGGAGACTCCCCAAACATATGGAAGAAGGTACTCTGATCAGATAAGACTAAAACTGAGCTTTTTAGCCATCAAGGAAAACGCTATGTCTGGCGCAAACCCAACACCTCTCATCACCCCGAGAACCCCATCCCCACAGTGAAGCATGGTGGTGGCAGCATCATGCTGTGGGGATGTTTTCATCGGCAGGGACTGGTCAGAATTGAAGGAATAATGGATGACGCTAAATACAGGGAAATTCTTGAGGGAAACCTGTTTCAGTCTTCCAGAGATTTGAGACTGGGACGGAGGTTTACCTTCCAGCAGGACAATGACCCTAAGCATACTGCTAAAGCAACACTCGAGTGGTTTAAGGCGGAAACATTTAAATGTCTTGGAATGGCCTAGTTAAAGCCCAGACCTCAATCCAATAGAGAATCTGTGGTATGACTTAAAGATTGCTGTACACCAACGGAACCCATCCAACTTGAAGGAGCTGGAGCAGTTTTGCCTTGAAGAATGGCGCAAAAATCCCAGTGGCTAGATGTGCCAAGCGTATAGAGACATACCCAAAAGGTGGATCTACAAAGTATTGACTTTGGGGGGGGGTTGTGTTCTATACATCTATTTCAATTTGACAGGAAAGAGGAGAAAATCTATGTATTCCTATCCACACCTTTAATTCTATTGGTCCCCATTGAATGTGTGAGAAACTGAGGGTAAGTTAACGTTACAGAGAGAGAGAGAGATATTAAACTCCCATGATTCCACTGTATCAGTGTTTGTCTTTTTTCTAAACGTGAGAGAGAGAGAGAGAGAGAGAGAGAGAGAAGAGAGAGAGAGAGAGAGAAGAGAGAGAGACAGAGAGAGAGACAGAGAGAGAGAGAGAGAGAGAAGAGAGAGAGAGAGAGAGAGAGAGAGAGAGAGAGAGAGAGAGAGAGAGAGAGAGAGAGAGAGAGAGAGAGAGAGAGAGAGAGAGAGAGAGAGAGAGAGAGAGAGAGAGAGAGAGAGAGAGAGAGAGAGAGAGAGAAGAGAGAGAAGAGAGAGAGAGAGAGAGAGAGAGAGAAGAGAGAAGAGAGAGAGGTGAGAGAGAGAGAAGAGAGAGAGAGAGAGAGAGAAGAGAGAGAGAGAGAAGAGAGAGAGAGAGAGAAAGAGAGAGAGAGAGAGAGGAGAGAGAGAGAGAGAGAGAGAGAGAGAGAGAGAGAGAAGAGAGAGAGAGAGAAGAGAGAGAGAGAGAGAGAGAGAGAGAGAGAGAGAGAGAGAAGAGCGAGAGAAGAGAGAAGAGAGAGACAGAGAGAGAGACAGAGAGAGAGAGAGAGAGAGAGAGAGAGAGAGAGAGAGAGAGAGAGAGAGAGAGAGAGAGAGAAGAGAGAGAGAGAGAAGAGAGAGAGAGAGAGAGAGAGAGAAGAGAGAGAGAAGAGAGAAAAAGAGAGAGAGAGAGAGAGAGAGAGAGAGGAAACAAGGAGGGGAGGGCGGGAATAAAATAAATGAGTAACCTAATCCACTGGGGGGGTGAGAAGAGGCTGGATTGGATAATATTCTCTTGCATCACAG
>NW_021822543.1:472223-509940 GCF_901001165.1 Salmo trutta
CCAGGGAGGTTTTCCAATGCTTCACAAAGAAGGGACCAGTATTGATAGATAGAAAGCAGACATTGATCATCCCTTAGAACGTGGTGAAGTTATTAATTACACTGTGGATGGTGTATCAATACACCCACTCACTACAAAGATACAGGCGTCCTTCATAACTCAGTTGCCGGAGAGGAAGGAAACCGCTTAGGGATTTCACCATGAGGTCAATAGTGACTTTAAAACAGTTACAGAGTTTAATGGTTGTGATGGGAGAAAACTGAGGATGGATCAACAACATTGTAGTTACTCCACAATACTAACCTAAATGACAGAGTGAAAAGAAGGAAGTCTGTACAGAATACAAATATTACAAATCATGCATCCTGTTTGCAATAAGGCACTAAAGTAAAACTGCAACAAAGAAATGAACTTTTTGTCCTGAACACAAAGCATTACACTTCACAAAGTAACCCATTATGTTTTGTAACAGAGCATTATATACTGTGGCTCTGCGAAGGGTCATATACTCAGCTGCTGCTGTAACTGACAGGGCTTTCACTTGTAAAGGCCTCATTCTTCAGACTCGGGCTATAGATGACAGGGCTTTCACTTGTAAAGGCCTCATTCTACAGACTCGGGCTATAGATGACAGGGCTTTCACTTGTAAAGGCCTCATTCTACAGACTCGGGCTATAGATGACAGGGCTTTCACTTGTAAAGGCCTCATTCTACAGACTCGGGCTATAGATGACAGGGCTTTCACTTGTAAAGGCCTCGTTCTACACACTCGGGCTATAGATGACAGGGCTTTCACTTGTAAAGGCCTCATTCTACAGACTCGGGCTATAGATGACAGGGCTTTCACTTGTAAAGGCCTCATTCTACAGACTCGGGCTATAGATGACAGGGCTTTCACTTGTAAAGGCCTCATTCTACAGACTCAGGCTATAGATGACAGGGCTTTCACTTGTAAAGGCCTCATTCTACAGACTCAGGCTATAGATGACAGGGCTTTTCCTTGTAAAGACCTCATTCTACAGACTCAGGCTATAGAGGACAGGGCTTTCACTTGTAAAGGCCTACATTTCACGACTCAGGCTATAGATGACAGGGCTTTCACTTGTAAAGACCTCATTCTACAGACTCAGGCTATAGATGACAGGGCTTTCACTTGTAAAGGCCTCATTCTAAAGACTCAGGCTATAGATGACAGGGCTTTCACTTGTAAAGGCCTCATTCTACAGACTCAGGCTATAGATGACAGGGCTTTCACTTGTAAAGGCCTCATTCTACAGACTCAGGCTATAGATGACAGGGCTTTCACTTGTAAAGGCCTCATTCTACAGACTCAGGCTATAGATGACAGGGCTTTCACTTGTAAAGGCCTCATTCTACAGACTCAGGCTAACCCTCCCTCCCTCTTCTTTCCCTCCTACTTGTCATTCCATTTCATGTACTGGCTGAGTAGTTAGCTCACTGTTGAGTTGACCTCCCTCTCTTAAAACACAAGGGAGGGGAGAGGGGAGACAGGGAGGGGACGGGGAGGGAGGGAGAGGGAAGAGGGGAGAGGGGAGGGAGGGAGGGAGAGGGGGGAACGAGGGAGGGGGAGGGGGAGAGGGGGAGAAGGAGGAGACAGGGAGGGAGAAGGGGGAGGGAGGGAGAGGGGGAGAGGGGAGACAGGGAGGGAGAAGGTGGAGGGAGGGAGAGGGGGAGAGGGAAGACAGGGAGGGGAACGAGGGAGTGAGGGGGAGAGGGGAGACAGGGAGGGAGAAGGGGGAACGAGGGAGTGAGGGGGAGGGTTAGAGGACGAGGACGAGGCGGGAGAGGGGAAGGTTTAGAGGGAGAGGACGAGGAGGGAGAGGGGAAGGTTTAGAGGGAGAGGACGAGGCGGGAGAGGGGAAGGTTTAGAGGGAGAGGACGAGGCGGGGGAGGGGAAGGTTTAGAGGGAGAGGACGAGGAGGGAGAGGGGAAGGTTTAGAGGGAGAGGACGAGGCGGGAGAGGGAAGGTTTAGAGGGAGAGGACGAGGCGGGAGAGGGGAAGGTTTAGAGGGAGAGGACGAGGCGGGAGAGGGAAGGTTAGAGGGAGAGGACGAGGAGGGGAGGGGGGAAGGTTTAGAGGGAGAGGACGAGGCGGGAGAGGGGAAGGTTTAGAGGAAGAGGACGAGGAGGGAGAGGGGAAGGTTTAGAGGATGAGGACGAGGAAGGAGAGGGGAAGGTTTAGAGGGAGAGGACGAGGAGGGAAAGGTTTAGAGGGAGAGGACGAGGAGGGAAAGGTTTAGAGGGAGAGGACGAGGAGGGAGAGGGGAAGGTTTTAGAGGGAGAGGACGAGGCGGGAGAGGGGAAGGTTTAGAGGGAGAGGACGAGGAGGGAGAGGGGAAGGTTTAGAGGACGAGGACGAGGAGGGAGAGGGGAAGGTTTAGAGGACGAGGACGAGGAGGGAGAGGGGAAGGTTTAGAGGGAGAGGACGAGGACGAGGAGGGAGAGGGGAAGGTTTAGAGGGAGAGGACGAGGCGGGAGAGGGGAAGGTTTAGAGGGAGAGGACGAGGCGGGAGAGGGGAAGGTTTAGAGGACGAGGAGGGAGAGGGGAAGGTTTAGAGGGAGAGGACGAGGACGAGGAGGGAGAGGGGAAGGTTTAGAGGGAGAGGACGAGGCGGGAGAGGGGAAGGTTTAGAGGGAGAGGACGAGGCGGGAGAGGGGAGGTTAGAGGGAGAGGACGAGGCGGGAGAGGGGAAGGTTTAGAGGAAGAGGACGAGGAGGGAGAGGGGAAGGTTTAGAGGGAGAGGACGAGGCGGGAGAGGGTGAAGGTTTAGAGGGAGAGGACGAGGCGGGAGAGGGGAAGGTTTAGAGGACGAGGACGAGGAGGGAGAGGGGAAGGTTTAGAGGGAGAGGACGAGGATGAGGAGGGAGAGGGGAAGGTTTTAGAGGGAGAGGACGAGGTGGGAGAGGGGAAGGTTTAGAGGAGGAGGACGAGGCAGGAGAGGGGAAGGTTTAGAGGGAGAGGACGAGGAGGGAGAGGGGAAGGTTTAGAGGACGAGGACGAGGCGGGAGAGGGGAAGGTTTAGAGGGAGAGGACGAGGCGGGAGAGGGGAAGGTTTAGAGGAAGAGGACGAGGCGGGAGAGGGGAAGGTTTAGAGGGAGAGGACGAGGCGGGAGAGGGTGAAGGTTTAGAGGGAGAGGACGAGGCGGGAGAGGGGAAGGTTTAGAGGACGAGGACGAGGAGGGAGAGGGGAAGGTTTAGAGGGAGAGGAGAGGATGAGGAGGGAGAGGGGAAGGTTTAGAGGGAGAGGACGAGGTGGGAGAGGGGAAGGTTTAGAGGGAGAGGACGAGGCAGGAGAGGGGAAGGTTTAGAGGGAGAGGACGAGGAGGGAGAGGGGAAGGTTTAGAGGACGAGGACGAGGCGGGAGAGGGGAAGGTTTAGAGGACGAGGACGAGAAGGTTTAGAGGGAGAGGACGAGGACGAGGAGGGAGAGGGGAAGGTTTAGAGGGAGAGGAAGAGGCGGGAGAGGGGAAGGTTTAGAGGACGAGGACGAGGAGGGAGAGGGGAAGGTTTAGAGGGAGAGGACGAGGCGGGAGAGGGTGAAGGTTTAGAGGGAGAGGACGAGGCGGGGAGAGGGAAGGTTTAGAGGACGAGGACGAGGCGGGAGAGGGGAAGGTTTAGAGGGAGAGGACGAGGCGGGAGAGGGGAAGGTTTAGAGGGAGAGGACGAGGCGGGAGAGGGGAAGGTTTAGAGGGAGAGGACGAGGCGGGAGAGGGGAAGGTTAACAGGGAGAGGGGAAGGTTTAGAGGGAGAGGACGAGGCGGGAGAGGGGGAAGGTTTAGAGGGAGAGGACGAGGCGGGAGAGGGGAAGGTTTAGAGGGAGAGGACGAGGCGGGAGAGGGGAAGGTTTAGAGGGAGAGGACGAGGCGGGAGAGGGGAAGGTTTAGAGGGAGAGGACGAGGAGGGAGAGGGGAAGGTTTAGACGGAGAGAAAGGACACCGTTAGTCCACACTACAGGGTCAGATATCACGGTCTCCACTGTGCAGCTACTGAAGAGCTGCTGTGAATAGGAGGGAGAGGGGGATGAGAGGAGGAGAGGGGGAGGAGAGGAGGAGAGGGGAGGAGAGGAGGAGAGGAGGAGAGGGGGAGGAGAGGAGGAGAGGGGGAGGAGAGGAGGAGAGGAGGAGAGGGGAGGAGAGGAGGAGAGGGGAGGAGAGGAGGAGAGGGGAGGAGAGGAGGAGAGGGGGAGGAGAGGAGGCGAGGGGGAGGAGAGGAGGCGAGGGGGAGGAGAGGAGGAGAGGAGGAGAGGGGGAGGAGAGGAGGAGAGGAGGAGAGGAGGAGGAGAGGAGAGAGAGGAGAGGAGGAGGAGAGGAGGAGAGGGGGAGGAGAGGAGGAGAGGAGGCGAGGGGGAGGAGAGGAGGAGAGGGGGAGGAGAGGGGGGGAGGAGAGGAGGAGAGGAGGAGGAGAGGAGGAGGAGGTCAGACTGATGAAATAATATCCAATAGATGTGGATAGGGACGGAGCGACGGATGGAGGGAGGAGGTTGTAAGGGGTGGGGGGGGTTTCCCCTCTTTCTCTCAAAGCCAGGAAGGCATTCCTCCGTCTGTTAGCAAAGCTTATCGGGTTCCAAGAGGGACTGTGGGAGAGGCTCGACTAGCTGGGAACCCCAGGGCTGAAACACTAAAGGGCCTCTCTTTAGATGCCCCCCACCTCCGTTCACTCACTCTGTGTGTGTGTGTGTGTGTGTGTGTGTGTGTGTGTGTGTGTGTGTGTCACAGGGACCAGTGAATACCCAGCAGTACAGAGTAAGAGTGTCAGAGCTTCTGAGAGTGAGGCTGAAATAGCACCCCATTACCTACAGTGTGTAGTGCACTACTGTTGACCAGGGTCCATAGGGCTCCGGTCGAAATGTGTGCACACTATAGGGAATAGGGTGCCACTTGGGACGCGGCCAGACAAAGGCTCGAAGCTTGACTGGGAAGTCGCCAGCTGGGAGACGAGAGCAGAGACAGATTAGAGGCAAGGGTCTCGGAGGGTCTCGGAGGGTCTCGGAGGGCCTCGGAGGGTCTCGGAGGGTCTCCAATGCTTCTCTAACAGATTTATTCTGGGTGATGTGGGATCGGACGGACTGTGTGCGTTTGTGCGTGATGGTCCCAGAGAATGAGTGAGTGACTGAGTGACTGAGTGAGTGAGTGAGTGAGTGAGTGGGAGAGAGAAAGAGAGGGGGGGGGAGAGAGAGAGAGAGAGAGAGAGAGAAGAGAGAAGAGGAGAAGAGAGAGAGAGAGAGGGAGAGAGCGAGGAGAGAGAGAGACGAGAGAGAGGAGAGAGAGATGGAGAGAGAGAGACGACAGGAGATGAGAGAGAGATGAGAGAGTAGAGAATGGAGAGAGAGACCGGAGAGAGAGAGGAGATAGAGAGAGGATGGGCCCAGTACACTGCAGCACTGTAGGGAGAACATCATTAAATACTCCTCGCTGCCTGGATGGAGAACCAGCGCTGGAGGAAAAGCAGGGAGTACGCAGTATGGTGGGGGGGGGGGGGGGGGGGGGTGTATTAGACATCTATTAGAACACATTTCTGCCACACTTCCTGGAAAAGCAGCAAACAAATCCCTTTTCAATCTGATGGAAATCCCATCTGACCCTGGGAACATACTGGTTCCTGCTTCTCATCCGGAGTAAATGAAATCCCATCTGACCCTGGGAACATACTGGATCCTGCTTCTCATCCAGAGTAAATGAAATCCCATCTGACCCTGGGAACATACTGGTTCCTGCTTCTCATCCAGAGTAAATGAAATCCCATCTGACCCTGGGAACATACTGGTTCCTGCTTCTCATCCAGAGTAAATGACGTGTTTATCAGTTTATTTACCTTCTACTGTGACAGTGTTTATCAGTTTATTTACCTTCTACTGTGACAGTGTTTATCAGTTTATTTACCTTCTACTGTGACAGTGTTTATCAGTTATTTACCTTCTACTGTGACAGTGTTTATCAGTTTATTTACCTTCTACTGTGACAGTGTTTATCAGTTTATTTACCTTCTACTGTGACAGTGTTATCAGTTATTTACCTTCTACTGTGACGGTGTTTATCAGTTTATTTACCTTCTACTGTGACAGTGTTTATCAGTTTATTTACCTTCTACTGTGACGGTGTTTATCAGTTTATTTACCTTCTACTGTGACAGTGTTTATCAGTTTATTTACCTTCTACTGTGACGGTGTTTATCAGTTTATTTACCTTCTACTGTGACGGTGTTTATCAGTTTATTTACCTTCTACTGTGACGGTGTTTATCAGTTTATTTACCTTCTACTGTGACGGTGTTTATCAGTTTATTTACCTTCTACTGTGACGGTGTTTATCAGTTTATTTACCTTCTACTGTGACAGTGTTTATCAGTTTATTTACCTTCTACTGTGACGGTGTTTATCAGTTTATTTACCTTCTACTGTGACGGTGTTTATCAGTTTAGTTACCTTCTGTGACGGTGTTTATCACTTTATTTACCTTCTACTGTGACAGTGTTTATCAGTTTATTTACCTTCTACAGTGACGGTGTTTATCAGTTTATTTACCTTCTACTGTGACGGTGTTTATCAGTTTATTTACCTTCTACTGTGACAGTGTTTATCAGTTTATTTACCTTCTACTGTGACAGTGTTTATCAGTTTATTTACTGGCTACTGTGACAGTGTTTATCACTTTATTTACCTTCTACTGTGACGGTGTTTATCAGTTTATTTACCTTCTACTGTGACAGTGTTTATCACTTTATTTACTGGCTATTAAGTCTTTTGACACCTGAGCATCTGTGAAAAAGACTCTGATAAACCACTTGTTTACAGAAAACCTTCATGTATTTACCTGTTAGCTGGACAAGAGGATTTGTTAGTCAAACATCCCATTTGAGTTTAAACTGTGTCACATACACACCTAAAGACAATGGTCTCTAGAATCAGCTGTTCTAAAACGTCAAATCTGGGGTTCCAGGTTGATTCCATACGGATGTTATTCTCCCCATAGAGATCCTATAGAATTACTGGAGGGACTATGTCATAAACCCTCAGTTCCAGAATGGTATGAAAACTACAGCCGTTGTGTTGAGGGAGAAATCCAAACCAGTCTAATTGAATTGAATGGCAGAACCAGGCAAAGGAGATGCATTTCCTGTCTTTAACTGATGTAGGAACATAAAAGAAACATCTACCATTCTACCACAAAGGCCTGATAAGTGGAATGCTGCAGAGATTGTTGTCCTTCTGGAACGCTGTGAGCATTCTTCTCTGCAGATCCTCTCAAACTCTGTCAGGTTGGATGGGGAGCGTCGCTGCACAGCTATTTTCAGGTCTCTCCAGAGATGTTAGATCGGGTTCAAGTCCGGGCTTTGGCTGGGCCACTCAAGGACATTCAGAGACTTCTCCCGAAGCCACTCGTGCATTGTCTTGGCTGTGTCCTGAGGGTCGTTGTCCTGTTTGAAGGTAAACCTTCGCCCTATTCTGAGGTCCTGAGCGCAGTGGAGCAGGTTTTCATCAAGGATCCCTCTGTACTTTGCTCCGTTCATCTTTCCCTCGATCCTGACTAGTCTCCCTGTCCCTGCCACTGAAAAACATCCCCACAGCAGGATGCTGCCATCCCCATACTTCACTGTATTAATGGTACCAGGTTTCCTCCAAATGTGACGGTTGGCATTCAGGCAGAAGAGTTTAATCTTGGTTTCATCAGACCAGAGAATCTTGTTTCTCATTGTGTGAGAGTCCTTTAGGTGCCTTTTGGCAAACTCCAAGCGGGCTATCATGTGCCTTTTACTGAGGAGTGGCTTCTGTCTGGCCACTCTACAATAAAGGCCTGATTAGTGGAATACTGCAGAGATGGTTGTCCTTCTGGAAGGTTCTCCCATCTCCACAGAGGAACTCTCGAGCTCTGTCAGAGTGACCATTGGGTTCTTGGTCACCTCCATGACCAAGGCCCTTCTCCCCTGATTGCTCAGTTTGGCCAGGCAGCCAGCTCTAGGAAGAGTCTTGGTGGTTCCAAACTTCTTCCATTTAAGAATGATGGAGGCCACTGTGTTCTTGGGGACCTTCAATGCTACAGAAATCCAGACACAATCCTGTCTCGGAGCTCTACGGACAATTCCTTCGACCTAAATGGCTTAGTTTTTGCTCTGATATGCACTGTCAACTGTGGTGACAAAATGTGGAAAAGGGAAGGGGTATGAATACTTACCGAATGAACAGGAATCGACCGTTAATAAACAAACACGTTTAGCATTTCCAGGCCTCATACAAGCCACTGATGTGCATCTTTGGAACATCTACATTTAAAAAACTGGTCAGCCAGTGTGCCATGACTTATTCACACTGGCTGATCATGGTTGACCACCTCCCTGACCTTTTATTCTGTCATAATACCCTTCATATCCATTCTAGTATTCTAATTCTATGAGTCATAACACCTTTCATATCCATTCTAGTATTCTAATTCTATGACTCATAGTACCTTTCATATCCATTCTAGTATTCTAATTCTATGAGTCATAGTACCTTTCATATCCATTCTAGTATTCTAATTCTATGAGTCATAGTACCTTTCATATCCATTCTAGTATTCTAATTCTATGAGTCATAGTACCTTTCATATCCATTCTAGTATTCTAATTCTATGAGTCATAACACCTTTCATATCCATTCTACTATTCTAATTCTATGAGTCATAGTACCTTTCATATCCATTCTAGTATTCTAATTCTATGAGTCATAACACCTTTCATATCCATTCTAGTATTCTAATTCTATGACTCATAGTACCTTTCATATCCATTCTAGTATTCTAATTCTATGAGTCATAGTACCTTTCATATCCATTCTAGTATTCTAATTCTATGACTCATAGTACCGTTCATATCCATTCTAGTATTCTAATTCTATGACACATAGTACCTTTCATATCCATTCTAGTATTCTAATTCTATGAGTCATAGTACCTTTCATATCCATTCTACTATTCTAATTCTATGAGTCATAGTACCTTTCATATCCATTCTAGTATTCTAATTCTATGAGTCATAGTACCTTTCATATCCATTCTAGTATTCTAATTCTATGACTCATAGTACCTTTCATATCCATTCTAGTATTCTAATTCTATGACTCATAGTACCTTTCATATCCATTCTAGTATTCTAATTATATGAGTCATAATACCTTTCATATCCATTCTAGTATTCTAATTCTATGAGTCATAGTACCTTTCATATCCATTCTAGTATTCTAATTCTATGAGTCATAGTACCTTTCATATCCATTCTAGTATTCTAATTCTATGAGTCATAATACCTTTCATATCCATTCTAGTATTCTAATTCCTAATTCTATGAGTCACAGTACCTTTCATATCCATTCTAGTATTCTAATTCTATGAGTCATAGTACCTTTCATATCCATTCTAGTATTCTAATTCTATGAGTCATAGTACCTTTCATATCCATTCTAGTATTCTAATTCTATGAGTCATAGTACCTTTCATATCCATTCTAGTATTCTAATTCTATGAGTCATAGTACCTTTCATATCCATTATCGTATTCTACTTCTATGAGTACATAATTACCTTTCATATCCATTCTAGTCTTCTAATTCTATGAGTCATACCTTTCCTATCCATTCTAGTATTCTAATTTCTATGACACATAGTACCTTTCATAGCCAATTCTAGTATTCTAAATTCTATGAGTCATATACCCTTTACTTATCCATTCTAGTATTCTAATTCTATTGAGTCATAATCCCTTCATATCACCATTCTAGATTTCTAATTCTATTGAGTCATAATACCTTTCACTATCCATTACTAGTATTCTTAATTCTTGACACAAGTACCTTTCCCCCCCTTCATATCCTTCTAGAGTATTCTAATTCCTCATTCTATGAGGTATAGAACCTTTCAATATCATTCTAGTATTCTAATTCTATGAGTCATAGTATTAAATTCAATCAAGGCTAGTGTTCACTATTGTATTTGACAACACAACTGCTCCCTGCCGAAGTTCTATTAACGAGTTAGTAGAGTAGGCAACTAGGGCCCTGCGTTCAATGACAAGAGGAATCAATTCCTCCCAACTCACTACCGTCTCCAACCAAGCAAGCCTTCTTCCTTTTAAACAGCTCATCTGTAACAGTGGATCTTCTGTCAGCGCCACTCCACTTTCAGCACTATCTATCTATCTGTCTGTCTGTCTGTCTGTCTGTCTGTCTGTCTGTCTGTCTGTCTGTCTGTCTGTCTGTCTGTCTGTCTGTCTGTCTGTGTGTCTATCTGTCCATCTATCTATCTATGCATACATCCATCTATCCATCCATCCATCCATCCTGCTAGATAGGTTTCCATATTACTGCCCATCTATTATTCATCTATGCTCTGATGGAGCTGCATCAAGCTGGGGAATATAGAATAACAGGTGACCTCTCAAACTTTCACCTCGTCTGTCCAGTGGATCTGTGGGTGACCTATCAAACCTTAACCTCCTCTGTCCAGTGGATCTGTGGGTGACCTCTCAAACCTTAACCTCCTCTGTCCAGTGGATCTGTGGGTGACCTCTCAAACCTTAACCTCCTCTGTCCAGTGGACCTCTCAAACCTTAACCTCCTCTGTCCAGTGGACCTCTCAAACCTTAACCTCCTCTGTCCAGTGGACCTCTCAAACCTTAACCTCCTCTGTCCAGTGGACCTCTCAAACCTTAACCTCCTCTGTCCAGTGGACCTCTCAAACCTTAACCTCCTCTGTCCAGTGGACCTCTCAAACCTTAACCTCCTCTGTCCAGTGGACCTCTCAAACCTTAACCTCCTCCTCTGAGGAGATTGTTTCACAAACCTTTCACAAATGTATCCCAAATAGCACCCTATTCATATGGACTCAGATCAACAGTGTACTTTACAAGGCATACGGTAACATTTGGGACGCACAAAATCATTAAAACGCACGAGGAGTCGTGTCCACGGTGGGTCCCATATAAATAGCTCTGTGTCCAATCATGGCTGAAGAGCTGCGGCTCTCGCTCCCTTTGTAATCTGCAAAACCACATCTCTCCTCCAGCGGTCTCTATTACAGGAGGACGGATCGTCTTACCCTTCTGAGCCGCTTCGCTGAACGCTACAAATGAGCTTGAGCTGCCTGAGAGACGAGAGGAACACATGGACTGTAGTAACAGACTGAGCTGACAGAGAGGAACACATGGACTGTAGTAACAGACTGAGCTGTCAGAGAGGAACACATGGACTGTAGTAACAGACTGAGCTGTCAGAGAGGAACACATGGACTGTAGTAACAGACTGAGCTGACAGAGAGGAACACATGGACTGTAGTAACAGACTGAGCTGTCAGAGAGGAACACATGGACTGTAGTAACAGACTGAGCTGACAGAGAGGAACACATGGACTGTAGTAACAGACTGAGCTGTCAGAGAGAAGAGAGGAACACATGGACTGTAGTAACAGACTGAGCAGTCAGAGAGGAACACATGGACTGTAGTAACAGACTGAGCTGTCAGAGAGGAACACATGGACTGTAGTAACAGACTGAGCTGTCAGAGAGGAACACATGGACTGTAGTAACAGACTGAGCTGTCAGAGAGGAACACATGGACTGTAGTAACAGACTGAGCTGACAGAGAGGAACACATGGACTGTAGTAACAGACTGAGCTGTCAGAGAGGAACACATGGACTGTAGTAACAGACTGAGCTGTCAGAGAGGAACACATGGACTGTAGTAACAGACTGAGCTGTCAGAGAGGAACACATGGACTGTAGTAACAGACTGAGCTGTCAGAGAGGAACACATGGACTGTAGTAACAGACTGAGCTGTCAGAGAGGAACACATGGACTGTAGTAACAGACTGAGCTGTCAGAGAGGAACACATGGACTGTAGTAACAGACTGAGCTGTCAGAGAGGAACACATGGACTGTAGTAACAGACTGAGCTGTCAGAGAGGAACACATGGACTGTAGTAACAGACTGAGCTGACAGAGAGGAACACATGGACTGTAGTAACAGACTGAGCTGTCAGAGAGGAACACATGGACTGTAGTAACAGACTGAGCTGACAGAGAGGAACACATGGACTGTAGTAACAGACTGATCTGACAGAGGAACACATGGACTGTAGTAACAGACTGAGCTGTCAGAGAGGAACACATGGACTGTAGTAACAGACTGAGCTGTCAGAGAGGAACACATGGACTGTAGTAACAGACTGAGCTGTCAGAGAGGAACACATGGACTGTAGTAACAGACTGATCTGACAGAGGAACACATGGACTGTAGTAACAGACTGAGCTGACAGAGAGGAACATGGTGCAACATGAGAGGGTTCATAGGAAAAGAGATTTCAAATCAGACAAATAAAAACCTGAGAAATACAGGAGCAGCATTTTTATTAGTCTAACAATAAACTATTTTACAAATCTTCCCCATGTACAGTGGCTGTGCGCTTTACAAAGTTTGTTAACTAGAGTCCTTGTTGTCAGCATCTTTGAGCAACAAGCCCTTTTCCTGAATGTTTCACACTTGTTGATATGGAGACCCAAGTGAACACAGAGGAAGAGTTGTCATCGTGTATTTGGTGAAGAGGAGAGAAGGACTGCAAAATCCCACTAACTTTCCCAAAAGTCCGTTTTTTTCTGAAATCCACAGTTGAAAGATTTTGATGGGATCAGGAGGGAACAATAAGGACGTGGAATCCTCCAACCAGGAATTCTGGGAAACTTGCTGGAATTTTGCAACCCGAGAGAAGATATAGATGTGTTTTTTGAGGTCAGATGCGTGGACCTCTGGGATCCTTCGCGGACTCCGTCTGAGGGGAAAAGGAAACAGACAGAGAGTCAGAGAGTCAGTTCACCTTGTCAAAACCACCATCAACCCCTGTGTTCAGTTCACACTGCTTTGTCCAAGATCATTCAGCCTTGGGGAGTTACCATCTCTCTGTCAATAAACACACAAACCTACCTTTCATATTATCGTCACGGAGCGCTGGTAACCACGGTAACGGCTGCTGTTTGCTCCCTGGGGCTGTTTACTTGACGATAAGGCCCTCGGGAAAGCTACCGACTAACAGTGTGGAGGGAGGGAGGGAGGGAGGGAGGGAGGGACTGACTAACTGTGGGGAGGGAGGGAGGAACGGAGGGAGGGGAGGGACTGACTAACTGTGGGGAGGGAGGGAGGGAGGGACTAACTGTGGGGAGGGAGGGAGAAACGGAGGGAGGGAGGGACTGACTAACTGTGGGGAGGGAGGGAGGGACTAACTGTGGGGAGGGAGGGAGGGACTAACTGTGGGGAGGGAGGGAGGGACTAACTGTGGGGAGGGAGGGAGGGACTAACTAACTGTGGGGAGGGAGGGAGGAACGGAGGGAGGGGAGGGACTGACTAACTGTGGGGAGGGAGGGAGGGACTAACTGTGGGGAGGGAGGGAGGAACGGAGGGACTAACTGTGGGGAGGGAGGGAGGGACTAACTGTGGGGAGGGAGGGAGGGACTAACTGTGGGGAGGGAGGGAGGGACTGACTAACTGTGGGGAGGGAGGGAGGGACTAACTGTGGGGAGGGAGGGAGGGATGGAGGGACTAACTGTGGGGAGGGAGGGAGGGAGGGACTAACTGTGGGGAGGGAGGGAGGGAGGGACTAACTGTGGGGAGGGAGGGAGGGACTAACTGTGGGGAGGGAGGGAGGGAGGGACTAACTGTGGGGAGGGAGGGAGGGAGGGACTAACTGTGGGGAGGGAGGGAGGGACTAACTGTGGGGAGGGAGGGAGGGACTAACTGTGGGGAGGGAGGGAGGGACTAACTGTGGGGAGGGAGGGAGGGACTAACTGTGGGGAGGGAGGGAGGGAGGGGACTAACTGTGGGGAGGGAGGGAGGGACTAACTGTGGGGAGGGAGGGAGGGACTAACTGTGGGGAGGGAGGGAGGGAGGGACTAACTGTGGGGAGGGAGGGAGGGATCTAGTATGAACGGTCAGCGTGTTGGTTCTCAGAACATGGTATGTGTCCAAAATGGCACTACATTTCCTATACAGTACACTACTTTAGACCAGGGCCCGTAGGACTAACCCGTAGCAATCTGGTCAACAGAAGCGCACTATCGAGGGAATAGAGGGCCATTTGGGACTAACCTGCTATAGTGTTTACCTGGCCAGGGGTCCAGGTGTAACCTGTCCGTACCGTAACTCAGTCATGTGGTGTAGTACAGGTGTAACCTGTCCGTACCGTAACTCAGTCATGTGGTGTAGTACAGGTGTTGTGTCCGTACCGTAACTCAGTCATGTGGTGTAGTACAGGTGTTGTGTCCGTACCGTAACTCAGTCATGTGGTGTAGTACAGGTGTTGTGTCCGTACCGTAACTCAGTCATGTGGTGTAGTACAGGTGTTGTGTCCGTACCGTAACTCAGTCATGTGGTGTAGTACAGGTGTTGTGTCCGTACCGTAACTCAGTCATGTGGTGTAGTACAGGTGTTGTGTCCGTACCGTAACTCAGTCATGTGGTGTAGTACAGGTGTTGTGTCCGTACCGTAACTCAGTCATGTGGTGTAGTACAGGTGTAACCTGTCCGTACCGTTAACTCAGTCAGGTGGTTGTAGTACAGGTGTAACCTGTCCGTTACCGTAACATCATGTGGTGTCTACAGGTGTTGTTGTCTGTACCGTAACTCAGTCATGTGGTGTAGTACAGGGTTGTGTCCGTACCGTAACTCAGTCATGTGGTGTAGTACAAGGTGTTGTGTCCGTACGTAACTCAGTCATGTGGTGTAGTACAGGTTGTTGTGTCCGTACCGTAACTCAGTCATGTGGTGTAGTACAGGTGTACCTGTCCGTACCGTAACTTCAGTCATTGTGGTGTAGTACAGGTGTTGTGTCCAGTACCGTAACTCAGTCATGTGGTGTAGTACAGGTGTAACTTTCCGTACCGTAACTCAGTCATGTGGTGTAGTACAGGTGTTTGGTCCGTACAGTAACTCAGTCAGGTGGTGGTAGTACAGGTTGTTGTGTCCGTACCGTAACTCAGTCATGTGGTGTAGTACAGGTGTTGTGTCCGTACCGTAACTCAGTCATGTGGTGTTAGTACAGGTGTAACCTGTCCGTACGTAACTCAGTCATGTGGTGTAGTACAGGTGTTGTGTCCGTACCGTAACTCAGTCATGTAGTGTAGTACAGGTGTAACCTGTCCGTACCGTAACTCAGTCATGTGGTGTAGTACAGGTGTTGTGTCCGTACGTAACTCAGTCATGTAGGTAGTACAGGTGTTGTGTCCGTACCGTAACTCAGTCATGTGGTGTAGTACAGGTGTAGTGTCCGTACCGTAACCTCAGTCATGTGGTGTAGTACAGGTGTTGTGTCCGTACCGTAACTCAGTCATGTGGTGTAGTACAGGTGTAACCTGTCCGTACCGTAACTCAGTCATGTGGTGTAGTACAGGTGTTGTGTCCGTACCGTAACTCAGTCATGTGGTGTAGTACAGGTGTTGTGTCCGTACCGTAACTCAGTCATGTGGTGTAGTACAGGTGTTGTGTCCGTACCGTAACTCAGTCATGTGGTGTAGTACAGGTGTAACCTGTCCGTACCGTAACTCAGTCATGTGGTGTAGTACAGGTGTTGTGTCCGTACCGTAACTCAGTCATGTAGTGTAGTACAGGTGTAACCTGTCCGTACCGTAACTCAGTCATGTGGTGTAGTACAGGTGTTGTGTCCGTACCGTAACTCAGTCATGTAGTGTAGTACAGGTGTTGTGTCCGTACCGTAACTCAGTCATGTGGTGTAGTACAGGGTGTTGTCCGTACCGTAACTCAGTCATGTGGTGTAGTACAGGTGTTGTGGTCCGTACCGTAACTCAGTCATGTGGTGTAGTACAGGTTGTAACCTGTCCGTACCGTAACTCAGTCATGTGGGTGTAGTACAGGTGTTGTGTCCGTACCGTAACTCAGTCATGTGGTGTAGTACAGGTGTTGTGTCCGTACCGTAACTCAGTCATGTGGTGTAGTACAGGTGTTGTGTCCGTACCGTAACTCAGTCATGTGGTGTAGTACAGGTGTAACCTGTCCGTACCGTAACTCAGTCATGTGGTGTAGTACAGGTGTTGTGTCCGTACCGTAACTCAGTCATGATGTGATCAGTCAGTCAGTCCCTGGCCCTGGGCGGCTGGTAATACTGGACCGTGGGCCGCGTCCTCGTGGTGGTCCGAGGCTGCCCGTCTCCCCCGCGCCGGTACTCTAACCCCTCCTCTTCCTTCTGCTACCACACATACAGATCTACCATCAGTTTGGCCTTTTAACATCGTACTCAATAAGATTCTATTTTCACAGGCAGGACCTGATCCTAGATCTGCCCTCTGGCTCAAGACACTGTGAACACAGGCCCTGGTTTCTGAGATGATATTAGAACCAGCTGATCGAGGTCTTCCTGGTCGTATAAGTCGGTGTTATTCACAACTGAACACGTAGCGTGATCTCAGACGGAAACAAGGACTTTCTTTAGGCTCATTTCTCAATGAGTCGTTCCTTGTTTCCTTACATCCTCTCTCCTCTCCTCCTTCTCTAAAACACATTAGAGGAGACGGTCTAGGGGTTGGGGGGAGGGACCTTGGATATTCTCCTCCAATACGGTTGAGAAGCTGGAGAGGAGAGAGGACGTGAGGAATCACGGAAAGGTGAGTTGAGACAGAGCAACTGTAGTCCATAGATACTTACCCAGAAGTCCTTGTTGACAGGTCTGATGTTGTGTAGAAGGACCTCCTCACAGTTTCCATACTCAGTAAAGACCACGACCGCTGTGAGACCAGAGGGATGTACAGCGTCTATCCTGGACCTGTAGAACTACACACAGAGGTGTTATTATACACAGCATCTATCCTGGACCTGTAGAACTACACACAGAGGTGTTATTATACACAGCATCTATCCTGGACCTGTAGAACTACACACAGAGGTGTTATTATACACAGCATCTATCCTGGACCTGTAGAACTACACACAGAGGTGTTATTATACACAGCATCTATCCTGGACCTGTAGAACTACACACAGAGGTGTTATTATACACAGCGTCTATCCTGGACCTGTAGAACTACACACAGAGGTGTTATTATACACAGCATCTATCCTGGACCTGTAGAACTACACACAGAGGTGTTATTATACACAGCATCTATCCTGGACCTGTAGAACTACACACAGAGGTGTTATTATACACAGCATCTATCCTGGACCTGTAGAACTACACACAGAGGTGTTATTATACACAGCATCTATCCTGGACCTGTAGAACTACACACAGAGGTGTTATTATACACAGCGTCTATCCTGGACCTGTAGAACTACACACAGAGGTGTTATTATACACAGCGTCTATCCTGGACCTGTAGAACTACACACAGAGGTGTTATTATACACAGCATCTATCCTGGACCTGTAGAACTACACACAGAGGTGTTATTATACACAGCGTCTATCCTGGACCTGTAGAACTACACACAGAGGTGCTATTATACACAGCATCTATCCTGGACCTGTAGAACTACACACAGAGGTGTTATTATACACAGCATCTATCCTGGACCTGTAGAACTACACACAGAGGTGTTATTATACACAGCGTCTATCCTGGACCTGTAGAACTACACACAGAGGTGTTATTATACACAGCATCTATCCTGGACCTGTAGAACTACACACAGAGGTGTTATTATACACAGCATCTATCCTGGACCTGTAGAACTACACACAGAGGTGTTATTATACACAGCATCTATCCTGGACCTGTAGAACTACACACAGAGGTGTTATTATACACAGCATCTATCCTGGACCTGTAGAACTACACACAGAGGTGTTATTATACACAGCATCTATCCTGGACCTGTAGAACTACACACAGAGGTGTTATTATACACAGCGTCTATCCTGGACCTGTAGAACTACACACAGAGGTGTTATTATACACAGCATCTATCCTGGACCTGTAGAACTACACACAGAGGTGTTATTATACACAGCATCTATCCTGGACCTGTAGAACTACACACAGAGGTGTTATTATACACAGCGTCTATCCTGGACCTGTAGAACTACACACAGAGGTGTTATTATACACAGCATCTATCCTGGACCTGTAGAACTACACACAGAGGTGAGGTGATTGTCATCCTTCCATCTATCTAACCATGAGTCCAGTGTTAATATAATTGTCATCCTTCCATCTATCTAACCATGAGTCCAGTGTTAATATAATTGTCATCCTTCCATCTATCTAACCATGAGTCCAGTGTTAATATAATTGTCATCCTTCCATCTATCTAACCATGAGTCCAGTGTTAATATAATTGTCATCCTTCCATCTATCTAACCATGAGTCCAGTGTTAATATAATTGTCATCCTTCCATCTATCTAACCATGAGTCCAGTGTTAATATAATTGTCATCCTTCCATCTATCTAACCATGAGTCCAGTGTTAATATAATTGTCATCCTTCCATCTATCTAACCATGAGTCCAGTGTTAATATAATTGTCATCCTTCCATCTATCTAACCATGAGTCCAGTGTTAATATAATTGTCATCCTTCCATCTATCTAACCATGAGTCCATGTTAATATATTGTCATCCTTCCATCTATCTAACCATGAGTCCAGTGTTTAATATAATTGTCATCCTTCCATCTATCTAACCATGAGTCCAGTGTTAATATAATTGTCATCCTTCCATCTATCTAACCATGAGTCCAGTGTTAATATAATTGTCATCCTTCCATCTATCTAACCATGAGTCCAGTGTTAATATAATTGTCATCCTTCCATCTATCTAACCATGAGTCCAGTGTTTAATATAATTGTCATCCTTCCATCTATCTAACCATGAGTCCAGTGTTAATATAATTGTCATCCTTCCATCTATCTAACCATGAGTCCAGTGTTAATATAATTGTCATCCTTCCATCTATCTAACCATGAGTCCAGTGTTAATATAATGTCATCCTTCCATCTATCTAACCATGAGTCCAGTGTTAATATAATTGTCATCCTTCCATCTATCTAACCATGAGTCCAGTGTTAATATATTGTCATCCTTCCATCTATCTAACCATGAGTCCAGTGTTAATATAATTGTCATCCTTCCATCTATCTAACCATGAGTCCAGTGTTAATATAATTGTCATCCTTCCATCTATCTAACCATGAGTCCAGTGTTAATATAATTGTCATCCTTCCATCTATCTAACCATGAGTCCAGTGTTAATATAATTGTCATCCTTCCATCTATCTAACCATGAGTCCAGTGTTAATATAATTGTCATCCTTCCATCTATCTAACCATGAGTCCAGTGTTAATATAATTGTCATCCTTCCATCTATCTAACCATGAGTCCAGTGTTAATATAATTGTCATCCTTC
This sequence comes from Salmo trutta, assembly GCF_901001165.1. Taxonomy (NCBI): domain Eukaryota; kingdom Metazoa; phylum Chordata; class Actinopteri; order Salmoniformes; family Salmonidae; genus Salmo; species Salmo trutta. The sequence continues at coordinate 491,611 of NW_021822543.1, forward strand.
CATCTATCTAACCATGAGTCCAGTGTTAATATAATTGTCATCCTTCCATCTATCTAACCATGAGTCCAGTGTTAATATAATTGTCATCCTTCCATCTATCTAACCATGAGTCCAGTGTTAATATAATTGTACCTTATTGTCTTCCCAGTAGAGCGCTAGAACCTGGTCTCCTGGTTTCAAGTTCCCCAGGCCTTGAGGCTCCATGGACCCAACCTGCCCCTGGTCTGACCTCTGCCCTTTGACCTGCCCTGACCTCTTCTTAGGGGCGGTGTTGGAGTTGTTATGGGCGGGGTTAGTGCTGTTCCTGTTGTGTGGCTCCTCCCTCTCCCTGGGGGCGGGACCAGAGGAGTAGTTCTGTTGTTTGATTGGCCCTGTCCGGTGTTCCGTCGACGAGTCACCGTTTTGGAGGTGTGGACCCGAGCCTGGGCCGCCGCCCACTAGGCCTTTCACTGGACGAGACTCCCCACGGGACACGCCCCAGTCCTGCGTCCCGGCGCTACAGTCCTCCTCTTGCCCCGCCCACGACGTAGAAGAGTTCGACGGTCCGTTGTCCCGGTAACGGTCAGAGTTGTCAGAGTTGGGCCTTTCCCTGTGGGACTTCCCCCCTCCTCTCCTTCTGCTGTTGGGCTCAGCTCTACAATACAACACAACTTTACTGTACATCCCAGAATGCACACATCACCGTACAAGAATGAAAACCATTGCAGACACATGAGATAACAGTCAAACCTCGCACATTGTAATCAAATATCCATTCAAACAATGCCACTTTATATAATGTTTACATATCTTACATTACTCATCTCATATGTATATACTGTATACTATACTATACTACTGCATCTTGTCTATGCCGTCCAGCCATCGCTCGTCCATATATTTATATATTCTTGTTCCAATCCTTTACTTAGATTTGTGTGTATTAGTTAGTTGTTGTGGAATTGTTAGATTACATGTTAGATATTACTGCACTGTCAGAACTAGAAGCATTTCACTACACTCACATTAACATCTGGTAACCATGTGTATGTGACCAATAACATTTGATTTGATTTGACGAGACGCCATTCATAATCAAGTCTAATCCAGTATCCATACCTGTTGTCTGCTCTGCTGTCAGATCTCTGGACCCCTTTAGGTTCTGATACACAGTTAGAACTGGACTCTGTCTGGTGCTGGCCTGGTTTAGAGGCAGCTGGTGCAGGCCCGTTGTTCTGCTTCATCCCTCCTCCTCCTCCTCCTCCTCCTCCTCCTCCTCCTCCTCCTCTCTTATTAAACGACAGATCAGGTACCGAGTGCTGCTCTCTCCGACTTTGGTTCTGGAACCCTCCGGAACCAAAACTAGAACCTACTCTGATTCCCTGCTGGAAGGTTCCAGAACCAGAAGGATCCCCCTGGGTTCCTACTCTGGGTTCTCTGTTCCGCTGGCCAGGGGCGGGGTACGTAGCAGGGCAGAACACTGATGCCTGTCCTCTGGCCTCCCTGGCTGCTTGTCTCTCATTCTGGGCCTCTCTCCACCTCTCTGACCCTCCTCCACCTCCAGGAGGGGCCTTCTCCTGCGTCTGGCCCCTTTCCTGGCCTCTGTCCTGGGCTCTCTCCTGGCCCTGCTGGCCCCCTGCTGGAGCTGAGACTGGAGCTGAGGAAGGGGTGGATGTGGTGATGGAAGGGTCGTGGCCAGGTTTAGGGAAATCCTTGTCACTATCCCTCTGGAAGCGAGGTGGTCTGTCGTTCCTATCGTTCCTGAAGTCTGATCTATCGTTCCTCTCGTTTCTCTCCTTCCGTGATCTGTCGTTCCTGGACCAGTCATTCCTACTGTCTGACCTGTCGTTGCGGCTGTCGCTGCGTTGGGGGTACCTGTCCTGGGACTGGTGGTTCGGGGGGAACGTCATCTTACCATCATGATGCCTCTGAGAGGACTGGCTCTTTGGCTCTGGAGGAGAAACCCAGAGAAAAAGATTTCACACACACACAGGGTGTCAAACGTTTAAACATTTCAACAAAATGTTGATTTTGTTTGCCGATAGATAGACAGTCAGAACCGTGCACTAGGTCTGTCTGGTGGCTGACCTGCCTATACTGATAGATAGACCCAGTGCACGGTTCTGACTGTCTGTCTGGTGGCTGACCTGCCTATACTGATCGGCCCAGTGCACGGTTCTGTCTGTCTGGTGGCTGACCTGCCTATACTGATCGGCCCAGTGCCTGGTTCTGTCTGTCTGGTGGCTGACCTGCCTATACTGATCGGCCCAGTGCCCGGTTCTGTCTGTCTGGTGGCTGACCTGCCTATACTGATCGGCCCAGTGCACGGTTCTGTCTGTCTGATGGCTGACCTGCCTATACTGATCGGCCCAGTGCCTGGTTCTGTCTGTCTGGTGGCTGACCTGCCTATACTGATCGGCCCAGTGCCCGGTTCTGTCTGTCTGGTGGCTGACCTGCCTATACTGATCGGCCCAGTGCCCGGTTCTGTCTGTCTGGTGGCTGACCTGCCTATACTGATCGGCCCAGTGCCCGGTTCTGTCTGTCTGGTGGCTGACCTGCCTATACTGATCGGCCCAGTGCCCGGTTCTGTCTGTCTGGTAACTGACCTGCCTATACTGATCGGCCCAGTGCACGGTTCTGACTGTCTGTCTGGTGGCTGACCTGCCTATACTGATCGGCCCAGTGCCCGGTTCTGTCTGTCTGGTGGCTGACCTGCCTATACTGATCGGCCCAGTGCCCGGTTCTGTCTGTCTGGTGGCTGACCTGCCTATACTGATCGGCCCAGTGCCCGGTTCTGTCTGTCTGGTGGCTGACCTGCCTATACTGATTGGCCCAGTGCCCGGTTCTGTCTGTCTGGTAACTGACCTGCCTATACTGATCGGCCCAGTGCACGGTTCTGACTGTCTGTCTGGTGGCTGACCTGCCTATACTGATCGGCCCAGTGCACGGTTCTGACTGTCTGTCTGGTGGCTGACCTGCCTATACTGATCGGCCCAGTGCCCGGTTCTGTCTGTCTGGTGGCTGACCTGCCTATACTGATCGGCCCAGTGCCCGGTTCTGTCTGTCTGGTGGCTGACCTGCCTATACTGATCGGCCCAGTGCACGGTTCTGTCTGTCTGATGGCTGACCTGCCTATACTGATCGGCCCAGTGCCCGGTTCTGTCTGTCTGGTAACTGACCTGCCTATACTGATCGGCCCAGTGCACGGTTCTGTCTGTCTGGTGGCTGACCTGCCTATACTGATCGGCCCAGTGCCTGGTTCTGTCTGTCTGGTGGCTGACCTGCCTATACTGATCGGCCCAGTGCCCGGTTCTGTCTGTCTGGTGGCTGACCTGCCTATACTGATCGGCCCAGTGCACGGTTCTGTCTGTCTGATGGCTGACCTGCCTATACTGATCGGCCCAGTGCCTGGTTCTGTCTGTCTGGTGGCTGACCTGCCTATACTGATCGGCCCAGTGCCCGGTTCTGTCTGTCTGGTGGCTGACCTGCCTATACTGATCGGCCCAGTGCCCGGTTCTGTCTGTCTGGTGGCTGACCTGCCTATACTGATCGGCCCAGTGCCCGGTTCTGTCTGTCTGGTGGCTGACCTGCCTATACTGATCGGCCCAGTGCCCGGTTCTGTCTGTCTGGTAACTGACCTGCCTATACTGATCGGCCCAGTGCACGGTTCTGACTGTCTGTCTGGTGGCTGACCTGCCTATACTGATCGGCCCAGTGCACGGTTCTGACTGTCTGTCTGGTGGCTGACCTGCCTATACTGATCGGCCCAGTGCCCGGTTCTGTCTGTCTGGTGGCTGACCTGCCTATACTGATCGGCCCAGTGCCCGGTTCTGTCTGTCTGGTGGCTGACCTGCCTATACTGATCGGCCCAGTGCACGGTTCTGTCTGTCTGGTGGCTGACCTGCCTATACTGATCGGCCCAGTGCCTGGTTCTGTCTGTCTGGTGGCTGACCTGCCTATACTGATCGGCCCAGTGCCCGGTTCTGTCTGTCTGGTGGCTGACCTGCCTATACTGATCGGCCCAGTGCCCGGTTCTGTCTGTCTGGTGGCTGACCTGCCTATACTGATCGGCCCAGTGCCCGGTTCTGTCTGTCTGGTGGCTGACCTGCCTATACTGATCGGCCCAGTGCCCGGTTCTGTCTGTCTGGTGGCTGACCTGCCTATACTGATCGGCCCAGTGCCCGGTTCTGTCTGTCTGGTAACTGACCTGCCTATACTGATCGGCCCAGTGCACGGTTCTGACTGTCTGTCTGGTGGCTGACCTGCCTATACTGATCGGCCCAGTGCCCGGTTCTGTCTGTCTGGTGGCTGACCTGCCTATACTGATCGGCCCAGTGCCCGGTTCTGTCTGTCTGGTGGCTGACCTGCCTATACTGATCGGCCCAGTGCCCGGTTCTGTCTGTCTGGTGGCTGACCTGCTGTGAGTGTTTGTGTTCTCCGAAGTACGGCAACTAATCAGTCTCCGTTTCAAAAATACTGAATCTTAGGAGGAGATTCCTAGAGGAAGATGTATTTTCTATCTACTAAATGTCTCCTTTCTACATTTACACTCACTGTATATAGATGTTTCTACTGTGTTATTGACTGTATGTTTTGTTTATTCCATGTGTAACTCTGTGTCGAACTGCTTTGCTTTATTTTGGCCAGGGCGCAGTTGTAATTGAGAACTTGTTCTCAACTGGCTTTCCTGGTTAAATAAAGTTGAAATAAAATAAATAAAATTGGTAAGTCATGGTATTTAACACGATGTAAAGAGGAGCAGGCAGCACGCAGCAGGCGGCACGCAGCAGGCAGCAGGCAGCACGCAGCAGGCAGCACGCAGCAGGCAGCACTCAGCACGCAGCACTCAGCACGCGGCAGGCAGCACGCGGCAGGCGGCAGGCAGCACGCAGCAGGCAGCACGCGGCAGGCAGCACGCGGCAGGCAGCAGGCGGCAGGCAGCAGGCGGCAGGCAGCACGCGGCAGGCAGCACGCGGCAGGCAGCACGCGGCAGGCAGCACGCAGCAGGCAGGCTGTACGATTGTTTATCCCACAGGCAGCTCAAGATTAATTTGATGGACAGTTCTGGACGCCTCGTGAAGGACGTTAAAGTCCCACTTCAGAAGCGACCTTCCTTTACAGACAAGTAAAATACCCGTTCAGCCGGGCGCCTCGAATCCATCTCCAGAGGTTTGGTGTTGGCATTTAAACAGCTGTCGTGTTCCCTCACAGACACACAAACACACCGTAGCAGAGGGGCTTTCAAGGGGATATGACTGAGGGAGACAGAACTTCACTGTCTGGACCTAGTTGTCCTTATTACGTCCATTATTCTGCATCGTGAATGAATTATTCTGCATCGTGAATGAATTCTTCTGCATCATGAATGAATTCTTCTGCATCGTGAATGAATTCTTCTGCATCGTGAATGAATTATTCTGCATCGTGAATGAATTATTCTGCATTGTGAATTAATTATTCTGCATCGTGAATTAATTATTCTGCATCGTGAATTAATAGGATCATTATTCTGCATTGTGAATGAATTCTTCTGCATCGTGAATGAATTCTTCTGCATCGTGAATGAATTCTTCTGCATCGTGAATGAATTCTTCTGCATCGTGAATGAATTCTTCTGCATCGTGAATGAATTCTTCTGCATCGTGAATGAATTCTTCTGCATCGTGAATGAATTATTCTGCATCGTGAATTAATTATTCTGCATCGTGAATTAATAGGATCATTATTCTGCATTGTGAATGAGTTATTCTGCATCGTGAATGAGTTATTCTGCATCGTGAATGAATTACTCTGCATCGTGAATGAATTATTCTGCATCGTGAATGAATTATTCTGCATCGTGAATGAATTATTCTGCATCGTGAATGAATTATTCTGCATTGTGAATTAATAGGATCATTATTCTGCATCGTGAATTAATTATTCTGCATCGTGAATTAATAGGATCATTATTCTGCATTGTAAATTGACGTGGAATTTTCAGATTTTTTTGTATCGTTTTAACAGAAAATTATATGTAGAAAAATGCAGATTAAACGTTAAGCAAAATTGTCCATTGGTCCCATCCCTGACGTGTACACACACCCATGCTTCAATTCTAGATACTGTCTTTTAATCGGAGACATGAGAAACAAATACAAATAAAATCGAAACAAACGTCATTATATACCGTATATAAACAAAGAAGGGGGAAACGAACATCAATGCCAGAGTTCAGTAAAAATGGCATGATCCCAAACTCTGGTTTCAAACATCTAAATACGTGAAATGAGCCCAAACATCAAACAGTAACTTCCCCTCATGAAAGGCAGGAAATGAAACCCATCCCTCTCTGTTGGCTGTGTCCATTTCCCCTCTGTGGTGAACCATATGTCAGTTTGTCCCCATGCCTACCCACTGATGTCAGAGACTTAACTAACGGCAGCACTGTTTTATACAGCTTAATACCCTCTGTAGAGAGACACACAGACCATCTGGCTGGCTCCTCACTATAACCACCAGAGGAGAGGACAGGACGACAGGACGACTACAGCACCAGACTACAGCACCAGAGACTACAGCGCCAGAGACAGGACTACAGCACCAGAGACTACAGCACCAGACTACAGCACCAGAGACTACAGCACCAGAGATAGGACGACGGCACCAGACTACAGCACCAGACTACAGCACCAGAGACTACAGCACCAGATACAGGACGACGGCGCCAGAGACTACAGCACCAGAGACTACAGCACCAGAGACAGGACTACAGCACCAGAGACTACAGCACCAGAGACTACAGCACCAAAGACAGGACTACAGCACCAGAGACTACAGCACCAGAGACTACAGCACCAGAGACTATAACACCAGAGACTACAGGACCAGAGACTATAACACCAGAGACTATAACACCAGAGACTATAACACCAGAGACAGGACTACAGCACCAGAGACTACAGCACCAGAGACTATAACACCAGAGACTAAGGCACCAGAGACTACGGCACCAGAGACTATAACACCAGAGACTATAACACCAGAGACAATAACACCAGAGACTACAGCACCAGAGACTACAGCACCAGAGACTACAGCACCAGAGACTATAACACCAGAGACTACAGCACCAGAGATTATAACACCAGAGACTACAGCACCAGAGACTACAGCACCAGAGACTACAGCACCAGAGACTACAGCACCAGAGACTACAGCACCAGAGACTATAACACCAGAGACAGGACTACAGCACCAGAGACTATAACACCAGAGACAGGACTACAGCACCAGAGACTACAGCACCAGAGACTATAACACCAGAGACAGGACTACAGCACCAGAGACAGGACGACGGCACCAGAGACAGGACTACGGCACCAGACTACAGCCCCAGAGACTACAGCACCAGAGACTACAGCACCTGAGACAGGACGACGGCACCAGAGACAGGACTACGGCACCAGACTACAGCACCAGAGACTACAGCACCAGAGACTACAGCACCAGAGACAGGACTACGGCACCAGAGACTACAGCACCAGCGACTACAGCACCAGAGACTACAGCACCAGAGACAGGACTACAGCACCAGAGACTACAACACCAGAGACTACAGCACCAGAGACTACAGCACCAGAGACTACAGCACCAGAGACAGGACTACAGCACCAGACTACAGCACCAGACTACAGCACCAGAGATAGGACGACGGCACCAGAGACAGGACTACAGCACCAGAGACTACAGCACCAGACTACAGCACCAGACTACAGCACCAGAGATAGGACGACGGCACCAGAGACAGGACTACAGCACCAGAGACTACAGCACCAGAGACTACAGCACCAGAGACTACAGCACCAGAGACTACAGCACCAGAGACTACAGCACCAGAGACAGGACTACTGCACCAGAGACTACAGCACCAGAGACAGGACTACAGCACCAGAGACTACAACACCAGAGACTACAACACCAGAGACTACAACACCAGAGACTACAGCACCAGAGACTACAACACCAGAGACTACAGCACCAGAGACTATAACACCAGAGACTATAACACCAGAGACTATAACACCAGAGACTACAGCACCAGAGACTACAGCACCAGAGACTACAGCACCAGAGACTAGAGCACCAGAGACTACAGCACCAGAGACAGGACTACAGCACCAGAGACTACAACACCAGAGATTATAACACCAGAGACAGGACTACAGCACCAGAGACTATAACACCAGAGACTATAACACCAGAGACTATAACACCAGAGACTACAGCACCAGAGACTATAACACCAAAGACTACAGCACCAGAGACTACAGCACCAGAGACTACAGCACCAGAGACTATAACACCAGAGACTATAACACCAGAGACAGGACTACAGCACCAGAGACTATAACACCAGAGACTATAACACCAGAGACAGGACTACAGCACCAGAGACTACAGCACCAGACTACAGCACCAGAGACTACAGCACCAGAGACTACAGCACCAGAGACAGGACTACAGCACCAGAGACTACAACACCAGAGATTATAACACCAGAGACAGGACTACAGCACCAGAGACTACAGCACCAGAGACAGGACTACAGCACCAGAGACTACAACACCAGAGATTATAACACCAGAGACAGGACTACAGCACCAGAGACTATAACACCAGAGACTATAACACCAGAGACTATAACACCAGAGACTACAGCACCAGAGACTATAACACCAAAGACTACAGCACCAGAGACTACAGCACCAGAGACTACAGCACCAGAGACTATAACACCAGAGACTATAACACCAGAGACAGGACTACAGCACCAGCGACTACAGCACCAGAGACTGTAACACCAGAGACTACAGCACCAGAGACTACAGCACCAGAGACTATAACACCAGAGACAGGACTACAGGACTAGAGACAGGACTACAGGACTAGACAGTGTGGAGCTCTGTATTAACATGTGTTATAATCCTGACCTATTTGATTTGTTTGATGACAGATGGATCAGAAACAAAGAGGGTGAAATATTAAGAGGAAACAGAAGTGTGAAAGCTGGACATGGAGGTTGAACCCTGCTCTCCAGAGGGGAACGGAACATGTCCATGGAGCTGGGTTACCCACTCCAACACAGATTTACACCACACCATTTCTTTAAAAATATATATTTCTTATAAAAATGTACAATATTTGAAGGAATTTTGAATGACAGTTAATCTTTGATGCTGGAAAAAAAGAGTGTGAATCAGAAAGACAAACAGGATGAAGAAAATTATTATCTGAAAATTCCCCCTTTTCAATAAATGTCACAAATAGATGTAACAAACTGCTATGTGCTTTGTGAAAATATCAGGTTGAAAGCAGACACAACGGGATAAAGATAGAGGGAGGGAACGATCCCTGATGCTACCTCACTCTCCCACCAAGGTGCATGAATTCAGGAGCAAAGTGAAGTAGAGACACTTCTTTATTGTTAAAACCAACACCTTTCAACTGTAGCCAACAACCCTGATGAAGACTATTGGTAAAGGAAGGACCCCTAACTGTACCTTGTAGGGAGAAGACTATTGGTAAAGGAAGGACCCCTAACTGTACCTTGTAGAGAGAAGACTATTGGTAAAGGAAGGACCCCTAACTGTACCTTGTAGGGAGAAGACTATTGGTAAAGGAAGGACCCCTAACTGTACCTTGTAGGGAGAAGACTATTGGTAAAGGAAGGACCCCTAACTGTACCTTGTAGAGAGAAGACTATTGGTAAAGGAAGGACCTCTAACTGTACCTTGTAGGGAGAAGACTATTGGTAAAGGAAGGACCCCTAACTGTACCTTGTAGGGAGAAGACTATTGGTAAAGGAAGGACCCCTAACTGTACCTTGTAGGGAGAAGACTATTGGTAAAGGAAGGACCCCTAACTGTACCTTGTAGGGAGAAGACTATTGGTAAAGGAAGGACAGGACCTCTAACTGTACCTTGTAGGGAGAAGACTATTGGTAAAGGAAGGACCTCTAACTGTACCTTGTAGGGAGAAGACTATTGGTAAAGGAAGGACCCCTAACTGTACCTTGTAGGGAGAAGACTATTGGTAAAGGAAGGACCTCTAACTGTACCTTGTAGGGAGAAGACTATTGGTAAAGGAAGGACCCCTAACTGTACCTTGTAGAGAGAAGACTATTGGTAAAGGAAGGACCCCTAACTGTACCTTGTAGGGAGAAGACTATTGGTAAAGGAAGGACCCCTAACTGTACCTTGTAGGGAGAAGAATATTGGTAAAGGAAGGACCCCTAACTGTACCTTGTAGAGAGAAGACTATTGGTAAAGGAAGGACAGGACCCCTAACTGTACCTTGTAGGGAGAAGACTATTGGTAAAGGAAGGACCCCTAACTGTACCTTGTAGGGAGAAGACTATTGGTAAAGGAAGGACCCCTAACTGTACCTTGTAGAGAGAAGACTATTGGTAAAGGAAGGACAGAACCTCTAACTGTACCTTGTAGGGAGAAGACTATTGGTAAAGGAAGGACCCCTAACTGTACCTTGTAGGGAGAAGACTATCGGTAAAGGAAGGACCCCTAACTGTACCTTGTAGGGAGAAGACTATTGGTAAAGGAAGGACAGAACCTCTAACTGTAACTTGTAGGGAGAAGACTATTGGTAAAGGAAGGACAGGACCCCTAACTGTACCTTGTAGGGAGAAGACTATTGGTAAAGGAAGGACTCCTAACTGTACCTTGTAGGGAGAACACTATTGGTAAAGGAAGGACCCCTAACTGTACCTTGTAGGTAGAAGACTATTGGTAAAGGAAGGACCCCTAACTGTACCTTGTAGGGAGAAGACTATTGGTAAAGGAAGGACCCCTAACTGTACCTTGTAGAGAGAAGACTATTGGTAAAGGAAGGACCCCTAAATGTACCTTGTAGAGAGAACACTATTGGTAAAGGAAGGACCTCTAACTGTACCTTGTAGGGAGAAGACTATTGGTAAAGGAAGGACCCCTAACTGTACCTTGTAGGGAGAAGACTATTGGTAAAGGAAGGACCTCTAACTGTACCTTGTAGGGAGAAGACTATTGGTAAAGGAAGGACCCCTAACTGTACCTTGTAGAGAGAAGACTATTGGTAAAGGAAGGACTCCTAACTGTACCTTGTAGGGAGAAGACTATTGGTAAAGGAAGGACTCCTAACTGTACCTTGTAGGGAGAAGACTATTGGTAAAGGAAGGACAGGACCCCTAACTGTACCTTGTAGAGAGAAGACTATTGGTAAAGGAAGGACCCCTAACTGTACCTTGTAGGGAGAAGACTATTGGTAAAGGAAGGACCCCTAACTGTACCTTGTAGGGAGAAGACTATTGGTAAAGGAAGGACAGGACCCCTAACTGTACCTTGTAGAGAGAAGACTATTGGTAAAGGAAGGACCCCTAACTGTACCTTGTAGAGAGAAGACTATTGGTAAAGGAAGGACCCCTAACTGTACCTTGTAGGGAGAAGACTATTGGTAAAGGAAGGACCCCTAACTGTACGTTGTAGGGAGAAGACTATTGGTAAAGGAAGGACCTCTAACTGTACCTTGTAGGGAGAAGACTATTGGTAAAGGAAGGACCCCTAACTGTACCTTGTAGGGAGAAGACTATTGGTAAAGGAAGGACCCCTAACTGTACCTTGTAGGGAGAAGACTATTGGTAAAGGAAGGACAGGACCCCTAACTGTACCTTGTAGAGAGGAGACTATTGGTAAAGGAAGGACCCCTAACTGTACCTTGTAGAGAGAAGACTATTGGTAAAGGAAGGACCCCTAACTGTACCTTGTAGGGAGAAGACTATTGGTAAAGGAAGGACCCCTAACTGTACCTTGTAGGGAGAAGACTATTGGTAAAGGAAGGACCCCTAACTGTACCTTGTAGGGAGAAGACTATTGGTAAAGGAAGGACCCCTAACTGTACCTTGTAGGGAGAAGACTATTGGTAAAGGAAGGACAGGACCTCTAACTGTACCTTGTAGGGAGAAGACTATTGGTAAAGGAAGGACCTCTAACTGTACCTTGTAGGGAGAAGACTATTGGTAAAGGAAGGACCCCTAACTGTACCTTGTAGGGAGAAGACTATTGGTAAAGGAAGGACCTCTAACTGTACCTTGTAGGGAGAAGACTATTGGTAAAGGAAGGACCCCTAACTGTACCTTGTAGAGAGAAGACTATTGGTAAAGGAAGGACCCCTAACTGTACCTTGTAGGGAGAAGACTATTGGTAAAGGAAGGACCCCTAACTGTACCTTGTAGGGAGAAGAATATTGGTAAAGGAAGGACCCCTAACTGTACCTTGTAGAGAGAAGACTATTGGTAAAGGAAGGACAGGACCCCTAACTGTACCTTGTAGGGAGAAGACTATTGGTAAAGGAAGGACCCCTAACTGTACCTTGTAGGGAGAAGACTATTGGTAAAGGAAGGACCCCTAACTGTACCTTGTAGAGAGAAGACTATTGGTAAAGGAAGGACAGAACCTCTAACTGTACCTTGTAGGGAGAAGACTATTGGTAAAGGAAGGACCCCTAACTGTACCTTGTAGGGAGAAGACTATCGGTAAAGGAAGGACCCCTAACTGTACCTTGTAGGGAGAAGACTATTGGTAAAGGAAGGACAGAACCTCTAACTGTAACTTGTAGGGAGAAGACTATTGGTAAAGGAAGGACAGGACCCCTAACTGTACCTTGTAGGGAGAAGACTATTGGTAAAGGAAGGACTCCTAACTGTACCTTGTAGGGAGAACACTATTGGTAAAGGAAGGACCCCTAACTGTACCTTGTAGGTAGAAGACTATTGGTAAAGGAAGGACCCCTAACTGTACCTTGTAGGGAGAAGACTATTGGTAAAGGAAGGACCCCTAACTGTACCTTGTAGAGAGAAGACTATTGGTAAAGGAAGGACCCCTAAATGTACCTTGTAGAGAGAACACTATTGGTAAAGGAAGGACCTCTAACTGTACCTTGTAGGGAGAAGACTATTGGTAAAGGAAGGACCCCTAACTGTACCTTGTAGGGAGAAGACTATTGGTAAAGGAAGGACCTCTAACTGTACCTTGTAGGGAGAAGACTATTGGTAAAGGAAGGACCCCTAACTGTACCTTGTAGAGAGAAGACTATTGGTAAAGGAAGGACTCCTAACTGTACCTTGTAGGGAGAAGACTATTGGTAAAGGAAGGACTCCTAACTGTACCTTGTAGGGAGAAGACTATTGGTAAAGGAAGGACAGGACCCCTAACTGTACCTTGTAGAGAGAAGACTATTGGTAAAGGAAGGACCCCTAACTGTACCTTGTAGGGAGAAGACTATTGGTAAAGGAAGGACCCCTAACTGTACCTTGTAGGGAGAAGACTATTGGTAAAGGAAGGACAGGACCCCTAACTGTACCTTGTAGAGAGAAGACTATTGGTAAAGGAAGGACCCCTAACTGTACCTTGTAGAGAGAAGACTATTGGTAAAGGAAGGACCCCTAACTGTACCTTGTAGGGAGAAGACTATTGGTAAAGGAAGGACCCCTAACTGTACGTTGTAGGGAGAAGACTATTGGTAAAGGAAGGACCTCTAACTGTACCTTGTAGGGAGAAGACTATTGGTAAAGGAAGGACCCCTAACTGTACCTTGTAGGGAGAAGACTATTGGTAAAGGAAGGACCCCTAACTGTACCTTGTAGGGAGAAGACTATTGGTAAAGGAAGGACAGGACCCCTAACTGTACCTTGTAGAGAGGAGACTATTGGTAAAGGAAGGACCCCTAACTGTACCTTGTAGAGAGAAGACTATTGGTAAAGGAAGGACCCCTAACTGTACCTTGTAGGGAGAAGACTATTGGTAAAGGAAGGACCCCTAACTGTACCTTGTAGGGAGAAGACTATTGGTAAAGGAAGGACCCCTAACTGTACCTTGTAGGGAGAAGACTATTGGTAAAGGAAGGACCCCTAACTGTACCTTGTAGGGAGAAGACTATTGGTAAAGGAAGGACCCCTAACTGTACCTTGTAGGGAGAAGACTATTGGTAAAGGAAGGACAGGACCCCTAACTGTACCTTGTAGAGAGAAGACTATTGGTAAAGGAAGGACCCCTAACTGTACCTTGTAGGGAGAAGACTATTGGTAAAGGAAGGACCCCTAACTGTACCTTGTAGGGAGAAGACTATTGGTAAAGGAAGGACCCCTAACTGTACCTTGTAGAGAGAAGACTATTGGTAAAGGAAGGACCCCTAACTGTACCTTGTAGAGAGAAGACTATTGGTAAAGGAAGGACCTCTAACTGTACCTTGTAGGGAGAAGACTATTGGTAAAGGAAGGACAGGACCCCTAACTGTACCTTGTAGGGAGAAGACTATTGGTAAAGGAAGGACAGGACCCCTAACTGTACCTTGTAGGGAGAAGACTATTGGTAAAGGAAGGACCTCTAACTGTACCTTGTAGGGAGAAGACTATTGGTAAAGGAAGGACCCCTAACTGTACCTTGTAGAGAGAAGACTATTGGTAAAGGAAGGACCCCTAACTGTACCTTGTAGAGAGAAGACTATTGGTAAAGGAAGGACCCCTAACTGTACCTTGTAGAGAGAAGACTATTGGTAAAGGAAGGACAGGACCCCTAACTGTACCTTGTAGAGAGAAGACTATTGGTAAAGGAAGGACCTCTAACTGTACCTTGTAGGGAGAAGACTATTGGTAAAGGAAGGACCCCTAACTGTACCTTGTAGGGAGAAGACTATTGGTAAAGGAAGGACAGGACCCCTAACTGTACCTTGTAGGGAGAAGACTATTGGTAAAGGAAGGACCCCTAACTGTACCTTGTAGGGAGAAGACTATTGGTAAAGGAAGGACCTCTAACTGTACCTTGTAGAGAGAAGACTATTGGTAAAGGAAGGACCCCTAACTGTATCTTGTAGAGAGAAGACTATTGGTAAATGAAGGACCCCTAACTGTACCTTGTAGGGAGAAGACTATTGGTAAAGGAAGGACCCCTAACTGTACCTTGTAGGGAGAAGACTATTGGTAAAGGAAGGACAGGACCCCTAACTGTACCTTGTAGGGAGAAGACTATTGGTAAAGGAAGGACAGGACCCCTAACTGTACCTTGTAGGGAGAAGACTATTGGTAAAGGAAGGACCCCTAACTGTACCTTGTAGGGAGAAGACTATTGGTAAAGGAAGGACCCCTAACTGTACCTTGTAGGGAGAAGACTATTGGTAAAGGAAGGACCTCTAACTGTACCTTGTAGAGAGAAGACTATTGGTAAAGGAAGGACCCCTAACTGTACCTTGTAGGGAGAAGACTATTGGTAAAGGAAGGACCCCTAACTGTACCTTGTAGGGAGAAGACTATTGGTAAAGGAAGGACCTCTAACTGTACCTTGTAGGGAGAAGACTATTGGTAAAGGAAGGACCCCTAACTGTACCTTGTAGAGAGAAGACTATTGGTAAAGGAAGGACCCCTAACTGTACCTTGTAGGGAGAAGACTATTGGTAAAGGAAGGACCCCTAACTGTACCTTGTAGGGAGAAGACTATTGGTAAAGGAAGGACCTCTAACTGTACCTTGTAGGGAGAAGACTATTGGTAAAGGAAGGACCCCTAACTGTACCTTGTAGGGAGAAGACTATTGGTAAAGGAAGGACCCCTAACTGTACCTTGTAGGGAGAAGACTATTGGTAAAGGAAGGACCCCTAACTGTACCTTGTAGAGAGAAGACTATTGGTAAAGGAAGGACCCCTAACTGTACCTTGTAGGGAGAAGACTATTGGTAAAGGAAGGACCCCTAACTGTACCTTGTAGAGAGAAGACTATTGGTAAAGGAAGCACCCCTAACTGTACCTTGTAGGGAGAAGACTATTGGTAAAGGAAGCACCCCTAACTGTACCTTGTAGGGAGAAGACTATTGGTAAAGGAAGGACCCCTAACTGTACCTTGTAGAGAGAAGACTATTGGTAAAGGAAGGACCCCTAACTGTACCTTGTAGGGAGAAGACTATTGGTAAAGGAAGGACAGGACCCCTAACTGTACCTTGTAGAGAGAACACTATTGGTAAAGGAAGGACCTCTAACTGTACCTTGTAGGGAGAAGACTATTGGTAAAGGAAGGACAGGACCCCTAACTGTACCTTGTAGAGAGAAGACTATTGGTAAAGGAAGGACCCCTAACTGTACCTTGTAGGGAGAAGACTATTGGTAAAGGAAGGACCCCTAACTGTACCTTGTAGGGAGAAGACTATTGGTAAAGGAAGGACAGGACCTCTAACTGTACCTTGTAGGGAGAAGACTATTGGTAAAGGAAGGACCCCTAACTGTACCTTGTAGGGAGAAGACTATTGGTAAAGGAAGGACCCCTAACTGTACCTTGTAGGGAGAAGACTATTGGTAAAGGAAGGACCTCTAACTGTACCTTGTAGAGAGAACACTATTGGTAAAGGAAGGACCCCTAACTGTACCTTGTAGGGAGAAGACTATTGGTAAAGGAAGGACCCCTAACTGTACCTTGTAGGGAGAAGACTATTGGTAAAGGAAGGACAGGACCCCTAACTGTACCTTGTAGGGAGAAGACTATTGGTAAAGGAAGGACCCCTAACTGTACCTTGTAGGGAGAAGACTATTGGTAAAGGAAGGACCCCTAACTGTACCTTGTAGGGAGAAGACTATTGGTAAAGGAAGGACCTCTAACTGTACCTTGTAGGGAGAAGACTATTGGTAAAGGAAGGACCCCTAACTGTACCTTGTAGGGAGAAGACTATTGGTAAAGGAAGGACCCCTAACTGTACCTTGTAGGGAGAAGACTATTGGTAAAGGAAGGACAGGACCCCTAACTGTACCTTGTAGAGAGAACACTATTGGTAAAGGAAGGACCTCTAACTGTACCTTGTAGGGAGAAGACTATTGGTAAAGGAAGGACAGGACCCCTAACTGTACCTTGTAGAGAGAAGACTATTGGTAAAGGAAGGACCCCTAACTGTACCTTGTAGGGAGAAGACTATTGGTAAAGGAAGGACCCCTAACTGTACCTTGTAGGGAGAAGACTATTGGTAAAGGAAGGACCTCTAACTGTACCTTGTAGAGAGAACACTATTGGTAAAGGAAGGACCCCTAACTGTACCTTGTAGGGAGAAGACTATTGGTAAAGGAAGGACCCCTAACTGTACCTTGTAGGGAGAAGACTATTGGTAAAGGAAGGACAGGACCCCTAACTGTACCTTGTAGGGAGAAGACTATTGGTAAAGGAAGGACCCCTAACTGTACCTTGTAGGGAGAAGACTATTGGTAAAGGAAGGACCCCTAACTGTACCTTGTAGGGAGAAGACTATTGGTAAAGGAAGGACCTCTAACTGTACCTTGTAGGGAGAAGACTATTGGTAAAGGAAGGACCCCTAACTGTACCTTGTAGGGAGAAGACTATTGGTAAAGGAAGGACCCCTAACTGTACCTTGTAGGGAGAAGACTATTGGTAAAGGAAGGACAGGACCCCTAACTGTACCTTGTAGGGAGAAGCTCCCCATCTTGGATTCCAGGAAGTCAAACAGAGTGCTGGGTCCTGACGGTCTTCCTCCTGCTCCCTCCTCCTCATCCTCACCCCCAAACCTACTGGACCTCCCCCGACCCCGGCCACGACCCCTTCCTCTGTCTGCTGCATGGAGGAAACAGACACAGCAGAAAAGTCACATTATCAATGGGATGCTATAGTTATTACGTAGTCGTAGGTCATGTGTTTAAGCATCTCTTCAGGGAGGGGCTTACCTCTGGGTGGGGGGGAGCAGGGCTTACCTCTGGGTGGGGGTCTGTTGGGTTCCTCGGGGGAAGGGGGGGGGGAGCAGGGCTTACCTCTGGGTGGGGGAGGGATGGGAACAGGGCTTACCTCTGGGTGGGGGAGGGATGGGAACAGGGCTTACCTCTGGGTGGGGGAGGGATGGGAACAGGGCTTACCTCTGGGTGGGGGAGGGATGGGAGCAGGGCTTACCTCTGGGTGGGGGAGGGATGGGAACAGGGCTTACCTCTGGGTGGGGGAGGGATGGGAACAGGGCTTACCTCGGTGGGGGAGGGATGGGAACAGGGCTTACCTCTGGGTGGGGGAGGGATGGGAACAGGGCTTACCTCGGTGGGGGAGGGATGGGAACAGGGCTTACCTCTGGGTGGGGGTCTGCTCGGTTCCTCGGGGGGGGGGGGGGTTTGAAGGTCCCCGTCAGTAGACTGTTGAGAGCCACCTCCATGTTGTTGTTGTTGTCCATCAGGGCCTGACGAGCATCCTCCTTATCAAACCCCATCTCCATAATGTCCCTTAGGGCCCGCTCATCCACCTAGAGGGAGGGGGGATGGAGGGAGGGGGGGATGGGAGGGGGGGGGGGGAGGGGGGGATGGGA